>NC_056727.1:203102479-203354979 GCF_019279795.1 Protopterus annectens | reverse complement strand
CTGAGGTTACATGAAATGCATAACTGGTTGTATGGTACATCTTTATTACTGCATTAGGGGGGGTCACAATTTAAGGACAGCAGATACTCAGTATATTTAAAAGAAAAGAAGTGAAACCAAACATCATTTTCTTTTACTAATTATTAGACCCTGATCTTTCTGCTCATGACTATAATGTAAAATGTAAACTGGATATACTTATGTTTGGGCAAAGGTATGTTATGGTTATAACCATTTAATACTGCTTATTTAAGGGCATGTGTGATCCCTACCATGTTTATGATGTAATGTAGGCTTTCTTCAAAGTTATCACAACTCCATCTCTCAGGACAGATAATAGAAAATTGTGTCTAACCTGTTCATTGTTCCCACCAAAGACAGAATATTTAAACTGCTGAAGTTCCAAAATGCACAGAAAAAGAGGGACGTATTATGTCATTGCAAAAGGCTGTACTACAATCTATCATTAGTGATTAATACATCTGCAAAAATATTTGATTTTTTATCCTACATTTTAGTTATCTGCTCCAGATCTGAGAAGTGTACTCACATCTGGAAAGCAAAAACTTTTCAAAAGCAGAGACAGACAACAGGAGAATGCCTTAAAAAGTAAATATTGCAATAATCATTACGTGGACAAACTGCAGTATAATAAACCAATTTTTATTTATATGGATCTGTATAAATGCCTTAAATACATTTGAAAACTGAAGTGTAATACCAAAAATTGCAAGTCAATTACAGTTTCCATGGAGCTGGGGACAGAGTAGCAGTACTCAATGAAACAGGTTGTGGAAGTGCTCTATATGGCTGTAAAATGGAAACACACTAAGAAAACACTAGACAATACATGTATTGTCTACTAATGCAGCCTAGAAATTTGGAAAATGCCCTTTGCTGGACTAAAGCTTGCTATTTAGCCATAGCATACTCTTTCTTAAATGCTATTCAAAATGGAACTCTTTCTGTACTGCAGCCAACAGAGACTGAAGTCTTGTGATTATTGCTTGCCTAGTATGGTTAAAAATCTGATGATCCTGTATTAATCTGTTACACATGTAAAAGGACACTGCACACTTTGAGCTTACATTATACCACAAAACATGGGGTAAAGAAGACATTATTTGACCGCATTTTAATTCAGAAAAATGTAACCCATGAGTACCTAAAATGGCTGTGGTGATGGACCAAATACAGTTATTATATATATTTATATAAACAGACAGATATTAAAAAACTTTAGCTGCTTAGTACAGCAAAAGGTTAGTCAGATGTATCCATAAGAGCTGATGGATCTATACATGGTATAAGTGAGGGATACCTTTGGATAATGAGGCAAGTCTTGAATGATTACTCCAGCTTGGCTATTTAACACCAGAACAGTAACAGAATAGTCTAGCACATGTGTTGTTGTGTGTGCGTGTGTATCTGTGTGTGTGTGTAGAGAGGGCATTTTGTTGGGACAAAAATGCTCTGACTATATTCTCTGCTGGTTCATGATAATCCTGCAGGAAAAATGCATCTTTTGCTGCTGCTGCTGCTCCAGTGACAATCGTCCAGCCTGTGCACAGAGGAGTGAGCCAGGGTTCAAGAACTCATCCCCAGTCTTACAAGACCTGTGTTTGTTGTTGGCAACTTTTTACATAAGCAGCAACAGGTCCTCACAATACTTGAAACCTCCAGGAAGCCTGATCTTTGTAGTCCAAGCAGTCTGTGGCATTGAAATTGAGCTTCCAAGGAGAGGCAGTCTGTTCCTTGTAGTCTAAGCAATCAGAAGAGTTGAAAGGTAGGCCAGCTCCAGTGTAGGTCTGGTGGTGGTGGTGGTGGTGATGGGTGGTAGACTGACTCAGGTGATGGTGGTGATGATGGTGGCTGGACATAGAAGAGGGTGCCATTGGACTAAGCTGGTGAGCATGAGGATGATGAGAGTGCATTGGAGCAAGGTAGGAGCTGCAGTCCATGCCACCAAAGTACGATGAGGAGGGTGGAGCTGGGTAAGGCTGACTGTAGCCAGGAGCTTGACTGTAGGACATTGGGTATGAAGCAGATCGCTGCATGCAAGAGGCACTACTAGCCGGGAGAGGATCTCCCATGGATGCCATGGCAGAAGGTGGTACAGAACCTGGTGATATGGAAGCTGGGCTCCAGATGGCCGAAGATGGGGTACTGATAGCTGCAGAAGCACTGCTGATGCCTACAGGTCCTGAAGAAGATGAAGATGATGATGATGATGCTGAGCTGGCAACTGCTGGTGGAGTGAACTGGCCACTGCTCTCAGAACCGGAGCTCTCTCTTGCTGGTGAGGACTTCTTCTTAGCCGGCCGTGCCTTGGCATTATTTCCTCCACTCTGCTGCTGTTGTCGGCACTTAGCTCTGCGATTTTTAAACCACACCTGGACAAAAACAGAAATAAAAACTAAAATATCAAAAATTAGAGGCCTATTAGACTCCCTATGAGAACAAACCTATGTAAACACCCTTTAGTTATCAATATATCCTCTAGACAAATCACTTTTTGAGAAGCATACTCAAAAAATACTAAATATCATTTGTGGGAGACAGTAATAAAGAATATAGCATTTTGAAGGTTAACAAGACAATTGCACGTTTAAACTACAGTGCACAAATCTGTTTTTTAACCAACAGACTGAAAACAGCAAATGTGATCATTTTTATTATGTTTACTTTTTCTTTGCTTGATGTACTTGCAAACAAATATTTTTCATGTCTGCAGTTCTTAAATTATAGCCTTGTAAGAAAGCAAAATAACTTTCAAGTGCTTTTAAATTTACATCTCAGCATTTGAATATTAAAAATCCGAGGACGGTGATCATTAAAAAACAGTAACAGAAAGTTTAAATAGACAGACTTCTTTGTGTTTCCGGATAGAAGGTCTTCGGTTAATAGATTTCCTGTTGTTAGTGTCAATAAATATTTCTATAAGATTTGTACCACCATTTAATAATGTACTAACCCATTGGCAGTTCTGAATTTATGACTAAAGTAAAACTAAATCGGAGAGTACAAATCACAATGCTTGCTAAATCATACAGCTGAGAAGTATGCTCCCAGATTACACTTTTCTAAGAAAACACAAGTGAAAATACGTTAGAGACATCTGAAGTTGACAGAACAGAAAACTTTTAGTAACGATAAAACGAATTTTGAGATAAGAAAATACTCACTGGATAACGGTTGAATAACCAAAGGAAGGATTTCTAAACAAATGTAATATTGTGTTTTCCGACCTGCGGCAAAAGTGTGATATTTAACGGGGAAAAAAATACGATTCGAATTATAAACCTAGCTCTATAAGGTCCAGATACAGAAAAGTTCAATATATACGAGTCAAAACAAACCTCAACAACTTCAGATAAAAATATTAAATACATAACATGCAACTCACTTTTTATATACATTCAACTTTGTGAGGAGTTAATTTGTTTAGTAGTTATTATTACTAATTATTATTTAATTATTAAATACACGAATTAAGCATACATCGCTTTAAGCGCTGAATTTAGCTAAAAATGTGCTCCTATGAAACGAAAATCATTCCAAGAAGTGTTCAGTCATTTAATAGACTTATCAAAAAGACCCCAAATGTTGGAAGGACAGCTATGTTATTCTCCCACGGACTAGTCCACTGCCTGCATCTGCAGTCCTTGACCAATTAGGCAAATCCCAGTTTTCCATTGGAAAAGGGTACACATGAATTCCCTTCACATCCCATACATTGAATCGTAAATCGTGGGGATACAATTAAAAATGAAAAATAAATTTTGAAATCTGAAAGTGACCTCCGACATGCAAACAAGGATGTAAAGACAGCACTTATTTATGGTCAGTCACCACAAAACAGGCTAAGGGGCAAAGGAATCTCTAAACCACACGTTATTGTTAGTTAAAGCACCGTAATATCCAAAACGGTGCGTTAAGGAGGTCTTATCTGTCTATGATTCAACATAATGGTTACCTACGACTCCTGCCTTGTACATGCTTCTTTATTTCCTGTGCCCATTAAAATGAACCACAGCCTGAGCATCTACCAAGTCCGAATATTTAAGATTCGCCTTTTTGCAGCTTTATTTTAGAAAACGCCTCTCGGTTTCTTTTGCTCCAAAATGCTGGACAAAGTCAGCAATAATAGGAGGGGGGCATAGACCGCAAACTAAGGACATTTTACATATTATGCCAACTATTTAAAAAAATAACACAGCAGTAGGTTTTCGATCAAGTATATTCAAAACAGTAAGTAGAGTAAATCTTTTGACAGAAAATCTGATTTTTTTTTAAACAAGGGTAAAAATGACCAAAATCGGGGACCTTCTGCAAAATCAGACATGGGAGGGGTATGTTTTCGTGGAGCAAGTAAAAGGTAAAATTTGGCAGTAATTTATATCCTTCAACATAGTACCAACAAATGCATTTAACTATCGTGTTCATTTACCCCATTTATTAAGTAATTACTAAGCCTTTTCCCTCGCTGTGACCTTTTAGGGTAGACTAAAATTAATTAAAAAAAAAACTGGCATGTACAATACTTTGGCGATGAAGGGTCGGGTTCGTCTTACTCTGAGATTACTTTCAAAGTTCCATACCGTCTTAGCTTCAAAAAACGATCACTTCTCTTTGACTGACAAAGTTATGACAACATGTGCAAATAATAAAGGCTTGGAAGAAAGGAAATATCAACTTCAAAAACTGAGCACATAAAATAGGATTGCTTTAAACAAACAAAAAACTGGGTTTATTTAAAAGTTCGAATGTTGTACTATTTGTTACATGGGTAAACCATACCTCCCAAACTAAACACAAAAAACATCTAGGCAAAGCCTAAAATAATGGATAAACAAAGGCCTAAAACCATAGACAATATTTAAATACGGCGCTTATAAATTTAGAAAGTTGCTGGACTAGACTAAAATAGGTTTTGCATTAGCATGTATTTTTCTGAAGGATATGAAGTCTGAAATAAAATTTCATTATTTAGTGACGTCAAAACTAAATTGGTTAAAAAAAGAACATACTAACAATTTGAAACAAAAATCTGTACTGTTAATATGTAGAGCTTTCATCTCTAGACCCCCGAAAAGAGTCTGACATGCCCTATCGGACTTTTCTGGTAAACAAACGTAAAATAAAACATCCGTAGTAATCTGCCTTCGGTGTTGAAAAGTTTTAATTATAAAAAGCAACCTGCATTTACACCCGGTTGACAAGTTATTACTCTCACCAGTATCCTGAACTGTAAATTGTGAAAGGGGGGAGTACCTCAAGAAAAGACAGAAAACTGGCAAGTTAAACAGCAATGTAACTCGAAATTCTCAGTCAGTAATTTTTATTTCCAGTAGTATTCGCATTTAGGATAATTTCAACGGAAGTGCATTTTATGATACGATTTCATATATTCTAATAACAATAAGCTTGGAAAAGCATTAGCCCTTCTAAACGATTAAGCGGTCGGGCTTACTTAAATACCACATGGTTACTAACGTACTACTAGGTGTGATAAGTAAGTACAGCATAATTCTAGGGCAAGTTGTCCAGTGTCTGGACGTTATACCAGCTGTAAGAAACTAGCTCATGTGACGTCCCTGGTGATGACTGGTCAAGGATCAGCCTATGGCAGGATGGGGGTTATGGCGGGGTTTACAGAACATCCATGTTCTGAATAAGTCAGACTGACCAGGCGCACTAGAAAATATTAAATCTCACCTTGGCCCTACTACTGTGCATTGCCTCACTGGTACTATAGACTTTTATTAGTACTTTTTTTGAGAGAGGAGGGGGGGGGGGGCGGCTTCCACTTAGACAATACAGGGGGACTAACAGAATCTATTTATTATTTATTTTCCTATTTACGGTTACGTGCAAGTTTGTATAACCACGGATTCTACTCTCCAGCCATAAGTAATTTGGTTCCAACTTCCAAATCAATTGTAATTTTTTTTATGTGTGCCTTTATTTTATCTGGATACTCCTCCTAGAAGAGCATTGATTTAGGATAGGCGATGGGTTTTAAGGTGTACGCATCATCGCAGTCTTAAATACAAAGAAGTGAAAACACTTTGAATCACTGGGGTTGCAATGCTGAAGCAGAAAACCTCGAGTTATCTCGGATCTGGGCGGACTGCAAGACTATGCACCCACCCAGGAATATAACTGCACTTAATTTTAACTATATATATATATATATATATATATATATATATATATATATATATATATATATATATATATATATATATAGTTAAAATTTATATATATATATATATATATATATATATATATATATTGTATTTTCCCCATTAGGCTTTAATTATTCTTCAAGTAGGAAACCACGAATCTCCTAGTGCTGTTTTGTTACATTTAACCATAAGATGTTATCTCACATCACACGAGTAATAAATGCGGCCACAAACAGCACAGTGGAACTAAACATATTCTCATAAACGTGTAGGGTAAATGGAATTAAATGCAAACAAAATAATCAGTATTTTAAAAAAACTTCTCCCCTTTTAAACAGGCAAAAATGCACTACGGGTTGAGGCCGCATTTATTCCAAACGAACAAACGCTACTACAGATCAATTAAATATTTAAAAAGAAAAATATCAATATGGCACATAGCTCTCAACAAAAACAGACTCAGGAACAAACCCGGAAATAATCAGGGGCACTTTTAAAATACCAGTACTATTAACTTAAGACATTGTCAGAATAAGAGAATGCGAATTAATATACATTGAAGTAAAATAAGTGTATAATCCAAATTATTGTCATTATGTATTAAGTGTAATTCACCACATTTTCTCCAAAACTCTCCAGTTTTCGGATGGATTAAAAAGGGCAGAGGGAATCAAAATCAGGGACAGTTAGGAGTTATGATATGGGGAGGATTCACATGGGCGTAGCAGCATGAAATGTGTGCATCTATAATGCCAAGGTAACTTGAACAGATGTTTCAGTAGCTGTCTCTTGACAGTTCCAAAAATACAACAGTCAGTTAAGACAGAACATAAATATAATAATAATAAAAACTTCTAAGCAATTTGCTACTCAATCGGAGGACCCACCTGTACTCGGGACTCAGGCAGGTTGATTTTGAGGGCCACTTCCTCCCTCATGAAGATATCCGGGTAGCGTGTCTTGGCGAACAGGGCCTCCAGGACGTCAAGTTGCGAGCGGGTGAACGTGGTGCGCTCGCGCCTCTGCTTGCGAGGAGTAGCTGCAAGGGGCGAGGGGAGGAACACACAAAAAAAAAGATACTCAGATTATTAATAAACGTGGCTATGCTGAAGATTCTGCACATAACTGAAGGAAGAAATTATTTTCAGCTCAAACTCCATATCTTCATCTGAGTGCGCGTGCACTCTACTCCATCTAAAAATGTACACAAAGTTATGACTGTGTATACGTATACATACAGGTGTGTGGGTATTAGGGTATGTGTGCGCGTACGTGCATGCGAGTTTGCAAAACCACACTCCAGAGATACGCTGTAATACAAGCATTTTCCAAATAATTTTCTAAATATTAGCAGAGTTAAATCGACACGTATTGCTCAAAAACCCACAAGAGTTTTATTTCGTTAGCCTTTATTTTTTATACGCCTGCAATGAAGTATTTTCCTTTTAAGACGTTTACAATTACAAAGCTGAGTTTTCAAAACAAATAAACAGTGCTGCATTCTGCATACACAACTGGACTGCAGGGATTGTTTGTATACAGCAAACGTTTGTTTCAAAATGACGTGATATTTCGATGTTAAATCCAAAAGTATTACAAAATCAAAAATTCAACATTTCTAACCTATTTTAAGATCATTGTGTAGCGTGTCTACCCAAATAGTGTATGGCATTTTTTTAATATAAAGGCTGTTTTCTATACAATCATTTATTAAACGAGCTGTGTTTTTTTTTTTTTTTTTTTTTTGCTGCAGCCGTTGGGCAACTCTATATGACACTCAAATAACTTATTTTTGGAGACCAGCTATTGAACAACCCGGCCTTCAAAAAACTCTGGGAATTGTTGCAGAATGGGCTAAACAGTTATTTCAGAGCAATGTATGGAACCTATAGAAATGAAAGTAATGATTACTGGACCCCGCCACCACATTTTGCTTGTTTATTGGTGTACAGTATGTTGTTAGAACCATACTATAACTCAAACTTCTTATTCAAATTACTTCACAAAGTTTAACTCAAAATTCTTATTCAAATTACTTCACAAAGTTTATCATTAAAAAAAGTGTTTATGCAGGTTTAAAACAGTGTACTTAAAGATACAATGTTGCACAATGGAAAACCCCTACAGGCCCAATGCCTCACTTTATAGGGTATAGTTTACAAAGTAGATTATAATTAAACAGAACAAGCTGCATATGCATCTACTACAACCAGGTATCTAAAGTACAGTGTCATCTTACAACAAAATAATCCAATACTTTCAAAAGTCGGCCTTCTTTTAAATACAAAGTTTATTAGCCACGCGTAATTGAAATAATATATACGGCACAATTTTATCAAAGGTCAGGCTGCAACTTTCCAACAGGTAATTTACGTGCAGGGCCTACATTGTTCACTGCAGTACTATCGGTTTGTTATCACATACCGTGTGGCAACATTACCAGTTTTTTTCCCCATAGTTGTTTCCATTGCTACCAACATCAATCAGATTCTGTAGCTACCCTGACATGCTGTTCCCTCATCCAGTTTGTTAGAATAATCATCACATTATATACACACATGCTTTCTATAAACTTCTCTTTTACTTACCTGGATAGCCCACTGAAGGGTGCAGGAGGTCCATGGCAGGGCCTGTTAGTCCCAGGCCGTTCATACCGTAAGGAGGCTGTTTTAGGTATGACATCATGCTAAAAGCCGTTATGTTGTCCACCAGTTTAAGGAGGAAAAACTCTCAGTATGCCTTCTGATCTGTGAGGCCTTCAGAATCCGTAGCAGACAAGCCTCGGGCGCACTGAAAGACACATAACACCATATTTTATAGAACGTCCGAAGACAAGATGTAAAGTGTTCTTCATGTTTTGGGCAGTCAACAATTTATGAAACCAGTTAAAATGCTTAGTAATAACAGAAGCCGCATTCATTCGAGGTGTACTTGTCCATCAAGGTTTATTTGGCAGGTGGTTATGTAAAACGCAGAAGTACAGCTATATTTTAGCAATTACAAAGGCATTATACCTGCCTACCATTTTTGTGTTATACCTTTGGTAGGCCTTGTGAACACTTTCCTCACTGTAGCTGCTTTAGATCCAGCCTTCTCCTTTGGGGGTGTACAGGAGGGAGACAATACTGAAGGAATAAAGTTATTTCTGCGCAAAGTTTTTTTGTCGTTATTTATTCGTGGATTTACGTACGCAAGACAGTTTTAAACCATACTGTTTAATTTGCTAGAAATACAAGCAGCAATTCAAAACTGGCCCAAGCAATAAAATACAAATCCAAAGAAGAAGCCTATACTTCATTAGTTAGTTACACTATATTTACCGTGCCCGTGACAATACAAAATTAAAGTAGTGGCCATATAACTAAGATCGATTTTACCAGTTTGATAGTTAATAATAATAACAGAAGTAATAATGTTTAGAAAACACTACATCTGCATATGTACCCATAAAAGTAAACACGTAAAATGTATTCAGTTGTAGAATTGAATTAATAAGTTATGAACCACAAAAACATCCCATAAAACACTGGTGGGTTTGTTTTTCCATTATCCCCTGCACCACGTTTAGCGTATTAAAAAAAAAACACACACACACACCGACCGAGTTGGTCTATTTCTATATGCCGATTTGTTTAAACCTGAAAGAAAAAAAAAACTGTTGAAAGTGTATTAATCTTCTATCAATTTTTACACAATAATTTACTGAATATAAAAATATCTAACTGACGAATTATTTAGATCTGTACTGAATAAACTCCTGCAACTTTTTAATCAACGAACTCCCTTAAGGGAAGCGCGTGTTCTGAGCAAAGTCAGCGCAGATTCATCCAAAAAGGCGATTGCCTTCTTCATAATATATGTTAACATGATAAATATTATAAAGTTGCTGTCACCACATAGGTTCATAGATTAGTACTAAGTTAACTGCCCTTGCAAGCCATTTTAAACCTAGCCAAGTATCCCCTGTGAGATTCAAACCTTGTACATTGTTTGTAAGGCAAACACCTTAACCATTAGGCCACCCTCCCAACCACACTACCAGTTATGCATTGTTATTATTCTGACAAAAGTCTGCTGTTCAGCAGTCACCAACAAGCACCTAAAGGCACCCTAAGAACATATTAGTTGCAAGAAAGGAATTAAAAAAATGAAATAATATGTGTTGTAAAAACATGGGATACCAGCTTAACAGATACATATTACCTTGATTAAACACATTTATTTAAATAAAGGATTTTCAAAGAACTGCCAGCAAGATATACTAGTGTGTGACACGGTCTGCAGGCCAATTGTTTATTCTTGTGTATTACACTGATAAAAGGTCTTAACCACTTGCTGTTTTAGCTGATGCACAATATAAAAGAGGCACTGAAATAAATGCACTTGTATTTATACAATGAAGTCGAGTAGACGGTCTTAAATGTTAAAAACTAAGAAGCTCACCTGTCATTCAATAATAACTGAACATACTTACAGATCATTTATACTCTGCAAACAACCATATTGTAAGCCACAGACTAGAACGTCATAAAACGCAGAAAAATATTCTGACTTGATGAAATACTGAAATTAATGATCAGTACATAGTTTTACACTGATAATTCAAGCAGCCGCAACGTAAGTACATTATTTTGTGTTATAGTGGTAACACAATTCTTAATCATTAAATTGATACTACTGTGTACAGTAAACCTATTCAACTTTCACCAACTGTAAATAATGAAACATTAAATGCAAACTTACAAGACAACTTTATGATACTGCAGTATGACTAATTTCAGAACCTGTTGCTCTGCAGCATCATGGCTGTTCATATGATATGCGCTACAGTTCAAATATCATACAACCCCACTCAGCTGCTTAATTCATCACAGTGCCCACGTTTTAGATTAAAGCAGGAATATCAACATCCGCTACATGGCAAACTTTATATAGTAGTTACAACAAGACATTAAAAATATAGTCATAGGAGTTAGTTATAACGACCATAGAGTAGGTCATAACAAGTCTGCTTCCCATCGGCAGTTTCCATCCTTTGCAGCTACAGAAGATACCCCACTATTTACCTCAAGCGGATACAGCGAAGAAAATGCTTGCAGAACCTACGAAACACGGTAGGCATCTATAATGCCCTTGAAATTGTCACATACATACTCAGTTTACATGGAGTTTACGGAAACCATTTCAAACAGCACTTCTACCCTAGGGTAGCAGAAAGTGGCCAAAGTCGCCATTCCATTAGCCGCCGAAAGCTGCGTTTAATGACAAGTCTTACACTTCACAGAAAAACGAACAAATGCAAAAACTCCTGCCATGCCAATCTCTCTAGTTTAAGGTACGCAGAGTTAAGAAAACTAAATTATGATTATTTACAGCAACTACGGGAAAGCTTTACGTCCTTTCTACTGCGTAGCTTGGCTAGCCCCCCATCACCACCTGTCACACACGTCAAAAACACTCGAAAAATATGAAAAAAAGTCTTGCTCACCAGAAACATTAACATCCTACTGCTAGGTTTAGATAACACTGTATTAAGATTATGTGCGGGCCCGACAAAATGAAAAGGACACGAACTTCCAGTCCAACAGGTAAAGCTGAGACATCTTGGATAGCCTAAAGGTACTGACTGGTAGGTGGGAAAGAAGCCATGCACTTAACTTCCCAAACAATCCAACTGACAACTTTGATTTTCAACTTTATGTCCCACCTAGACACAGATCTGTGCCCTGCCTCGGATATTTGCCTTTCATTAACCATCATCAGTTTTAATGAATTTGTAGGTTACAGTAGGTAGTGTCTTACTCCGTTGTAAATAAACTATCCGTGAAGCAGCAAGTTTGAGAAAGTAGTGAAAGCTCTGAAGTTAAAAAGAGAGTGATTTAAAGTGTCCCGTGCGCAGATCTCCCTCCTCCCGCCCCATCCCCATAAATCAAGGGTGAGTGAATGGGCACATTACCTTCCTGAAGGTGCTTCCTGTCCGTCGCCCACTTCTTTCGCCGATAGATGCAGACTGATGAAGATTGATCACCTTCTCACTGCCCTGCCCTTGTATGTGAAAGCAAGCAACTGGCGTCACAACCATTGGCACCAATCAACACAGCGTCCTTTTCAGACAGACAGCTCTTTCATTCAATCGCTACTGAGAGGGCGGGATAATAGCACCAGGCTGCCGGTACCCACCCTTGTTCCTTTAAAGTGCTCAGTCCACACTGCCTGCCTAGTTCTCTCTTCTGGACTGGTAATATAGTGGCTGTTAACTCAGTCTTGTTAAAATACCTGTCAAAATCAGCTAAAATTAAAAGTACCAGTTTATAAACATGCAGATGAATGTTTAATAAAACATCACAAATACATTGGAATTGCTGACCGGAGTTACTTTCTATGTCATAAAAACCTTACATATTTCTCCCAGAACACAGAAGCCTATTATTATGTTGTGCATGCAGACTTTTTGTTAGTATTAATATTTGCGACTGAAGAGGTCTGATGTTCTGTTTTTTTTTTAAATTCACGTATTGTTAATCCCTCCTCTAAAAGCAAAACTATGATACAAAATTAAGTAAACTGCGAAAACAATAACAAGTGAAAGATCCCCCCCCAAGACACACACCATGCACTGGTTACAGTAAAAACACTCTAATAAATCGGCTGCATTTGTCCACGGTGCACCTTCTCATGCATATGGATGATGGAAGGCTAATCCCTGCTTACAATTACATTTCTAAATGGACATAGTAAATTCTAATGGGAGTCCGAGTTTTAATTGAGGGGAAACAGAAAAGGGGAAAAAAGCCAGCCACAAAACTAAATGGAATTGGACTGGAAGGCCCAGCGCTAAGCATCAAAGAAAGTACTTTCCAAGACACTTTTCTTTACAATGGCAAAAACACGGTAACAGAATACCGCAGAGGGCACACTGTTTCCTTAACTTGTTTCCAAAGGATCGGAGAGATCTTCTGAGGACCTTAATAAGGCGTTGGGCGTCCCTTTTGTTAAATTCCCTAAATCAAGTCCTTTTAATTGAAGCTGAAGCTGAAAGCGAGCTAATGTTCAAAGAAAGTGACCGCCAGACGAGTGAAATTACATTTCGGACTGGATGGGACACCTCATCAAAGCAAGGGGCCTCACCAGTTTCTTTGGGGCCACAAAAAGTCATCCTCGACACGAGTGGTTAAGGAGAACAAAGCAGCCGCGGCGAATTCAGGAAAAGCAAAAAGGAAAATTACCTGCTGGAGTCCTATAAACATCATACATTATGTAACATTTTGTGGTGGTCTCCACAATTTAACGTGGGCCAAAGTAGCATACTTTGTTGCAATAGCAAAAATTTCTAGTTACATTTTTTATGGTATTGTTATTTTGTGTGGGTAAACTACTTTGGTGTGTTAACTCTAACAATAAATAAAAATAAAACCACCTCTCAGATACCTATCTTACAATAAAATAAGTTTTAAGTGTAATAGTGCAACTTTCCAAAACAGGTGAGATTGTTTGACTTGGTGATCTCTACAGATGCTGGTGAGATCAAACTTGCAAGCAACTAGGCATCAAGTAGCACTAACCTTTTGTAATCAGAGCATTTTGTCTAATCCTAAATTGCGGGCGATTTTTTTCTTAACGCTAAACCTATAAAACCGGGGATTAAGGAAAGAAAAAAAAAGTTTCGCCTGACTCAGAGCAATGAGATAGAGCATGGTCGTGGATATCTCGGTGCTTATTAAAACAGAGAGAGAGAGAGAGTGAGAAGAGAGACGTGAAAGACAGATGGAGAGCTGCAAAAGTCCGTCCGCAGGACCCGAGCCGATGGTCCAGTTAACTGCATTTGGATTCTGTGTTTTACTGTATTTAAACACTATTGCTATTGCCACTGGACTTAATTTTGGACTTTCTGCAATAACTTAAAACAATGAAATATCAGCAATGCTAAAACATGTTTAAAATACACGAGAGCAGTGTGTGGAAGGGCATCACTGAGTTTCAGAGATCCGTTCAAGAGAAGAAATGATAGTAGAAATACCTGCTTTCAACATTTGGGAAAGTGGATAATACTCTGTGCATGTATTTTTTTTCTTTAATGTTCATACGTAAATTTAACCGGAAATAGACAAGTCGAATTAAGGCTTATCATTTAAAAGGTGATGTAATGGAAAGTATTTGGATTTTAAGAGAAGTACACTCGTTTTAAAATCAATTTTTCAAAAATCTGCATCCTGAAAGCAACGGTGCTTTGCTTTCACCTTATGCCGCCAGTGAGCAGAACTTTGAGTTTAATGACTAAATATTCAAAATACGCCAACATACCAAACAGAAGTACTTCAGTAGTGTATGCAACTTAACTTTTGGGGCTAATTTTGCACTTTTTTACCTTTTGCATGAATGACTGTTTTGGGTTTACTAACGAGCTACATTAGCTAGTGGAAGAGGAAACTCAGAGGCTGTCCCCCACTCCAAATGATACCAGGGCAGTACAGCTAAAACGACTCACACCACCTACCTGTGACTATACAGGTGGACCTAATGTGGGCGGGGAAGCTCTGCATTCCTAATTCTGTCCATAGTTAACAACACTTTAACTCTTCTGGAAGAATGAAGGCACAAGTTTTGTGAATTTTGTATTATGAACATTTTAAAGGATTTACGGAACAAAAAACGGCTGCGACCATTTCTCTGCAAGATATGGTTGCATCATTTCCACTGTTGTGATTACCAGTCCTGTGGTGCGCATGTATAAATGGAGAAAACACCAAAAAAAAAAAAAAAAGACACACACAGATATACGCATTGGTGTCACGTTATTACGAAAATACATTCGGAAGAGGCAATGAAATCTATCACGCTTTATTAAACGGCAAGGCACACCAGGGGCACCTTAGTGCTGTACCAAGTTCTACATCTTAGCGCAAAACTGAACTGCAGGCTTCGCCAAGGTACACGATGCAAGGAAACAACGTACTAAGTTCTGTCTGGGTTTTCGAAAATTTTCAAGATCGGAAAAATACCACTGCCAAAGCAAAGGCTGAAGATTTCCAGGAAAATACATAATATTGGGCAGGGTCAAAAAGATCTGAACAAAGGCAAGGAGCTGTTATTTCAGGATGGGAAAATGAAACAGTTCAGTACTGATAGTTTTTATTAAGAGATGCAGCTAGTGTCATTTAATAATTTACTATCGAGAAATACAAATACAATACTGCAAGGTTTTAATTCCAACAATAACAGAGTAAAGCAGTAAATGCTTCAGACAAGAAAAAAAGTGACAAATAAAGTAACTGTTTCTAGGTCCTTATGATCAAATTCAGTTTTAACTGGAATATGTAATATACATTCCAAGTTATAAATAACAATATGCTTATTTAATACAATATATGTGTGTGTGTATGTATGTACGTATATATATATATATATATACACACACGCATGTGTGTGAGAGAGAGAGAGAGAGCGAAACATTAACCGTCCAATACAAATATATAGAGGAAGCAGATGATGAATAAAATGTTTACAAAGTTTTACAAAAACTCTTTAAATGGTATATTATTCTATGCATTAATATTGCCAGCATTAAACCTATTTCCCAAAACATAACTGACCTTGTATGTTGTTTTGGTATTTATGAATGTGCTTAAAACAACCACATACACATGGTCTGTCCAGTTACAAAATGTGTGTGTAATAATCTTGTTTTGGCAGACTGGAAACTACACAGTTTTAAGTATTTCTGTATAAATTAAATAACAGTTTACTGTGTGCATCTGAAAAAAATATGCTCATAATATCAAAGTGGCCAAAAACAGTTTAAAACCATAGTCCTGGCCATGGTACCAAAATTTGTGAACCATACTTTACCTGGAACAGAAATGTTCCTAAAGTTTTAGTTTTTTCAAAATGCAATACACCAAAATACGTTTTTTGAAGACACACACAAAAGATATCCCTATGAAAGTATTCAGTTTTTATTGAAAATTAATATATATGACCTTGGAATAAATAGTAAACCATTTCCACATAGTTAGAGTTGCACCAGAAGTAAAATGTTTAACTAGTACAGCATCACAAAACAGTAAGTCAGTATTTTGGATACAGAAATAAATAGCAACGTCACTGAGAAATGCAAAAATGGCAGATGATTTAAAAATTAACATTGTACATGAAATACAACATTATGGGTGTAATAAATAATTATCCATGAAACAAACTGTTATTTTTTATGCGGACAAGGTCAATTAAACTAATGGAAGTCATAAGCCTATAATATATCTCAACACATTCATCATTTACAACATGGCTGTTTTAAGATTTTTAAATACAGTTTTCTAAGCAGACTGTTAGCTGCTTAATTTATACCATAATTACACCATAAAATAAAGTAAAACAAATAAAACAAAACTTTGCAACATAAAACTTTTTTTCTTGATGATACAATTTTAAACTTTTAAAGCACCATATCACATAAAGCAGTCTGGGATGAAGCCATTTGCTGTAAAACTTTTAATTTACTGGACATTTCATTCATTAAAAGGTGATCAAAATGGGAAAGACAATATGATTCTTCCCACATCAACTAAGGTTTCTTCCATATGTTAATAACTCAGGCTACAAAATGTTTTACATCTGCAAAATGATGTCATTATAATAATGCCTGAGTTTTTTATGAAACATTTTTCTGTGCAAACTTTAACCATTCATACATTTTTTACATACACAAAACAATGAATAAAAGTCACTGTATAAAACATTTTGTAAAATACGAAAAGATAGGGGTACAAGGTGGAAAGTGTTCACTATTAAAAATTGTTTAGTACATTTGAACATCAAATTGTGGTTTTCAATCCTTACATCCACCTATGGGATTTGATAGTCTCAAATCAAACAAGACAGTAAGTGAATTAGCATAACACAATTAAGAAGACAGCCATAATCACTGAAGGATGCACTTCTCTTCTTTCTTAGCCATTTTCCCTTTATTTTGTTCAAGAGTTCTTTCCAAATGTTCGTCTTCTTCTTCAGCTCTAAAATACATTTGAAAGTAATAATAAGTATATATGTTTCTCAAGAAAAGATTATTTTTAACTTGTTAACACAAAAATTGCAATGCATATCAAATTTTCTGCAATAATACTAATGTGCAACTGTTTCTGGCATTTCACTAGAAAAGTATGGCGCAGGAAATCATTCAAAAATATATACACTCATACACGCATCCTTCACACATAAAACAATCACACATTTTAAATGATAAATTCTCAGTCTACAAGTAACATGTTATGATGTCTGAATTTAAGTATTCTGTTTTGCATGTACTGCAAAAGTTGTGAAATGATGAATGTGGAAATGATTTCATAAATATGACCCAATATTAACTTAAAATGGAAAATAAAAATAAAACACTGGAAATGATTTAAGCACAACATACTCTTTTTCTTGGGCATCTAAGTCTCTAACAAGTGCATCCCGTTTGTTAACCAGAATAACAAGTTCATCAAGAAGAAGTTGCTCTCGCCGTTTTTGGGCTTCTGTCTTCTGCCAGTCTAAGATAAATAAATAAATAAATAAATAAGAGATGAGTACAATACTCCGTACCTTTATTGCTGCAAACATAATGTTGTGTAAGTTAATATAACATGTTACACTCCAGAAAAGCAAGGCCATTTCCTCTGAGGCCTACTAAATAGCAGCAGCCATAGGTAACATCCACATAAACCGATATTAATGTACTTAATGGTAAGGTATTTGTGCACAGTTATATTTTTTCTCTGACAGACTGGGTAATATGACTTCCTTACAAAACTTTCCCTAGAACACAAATCACCTAGTACTTAATAATGTTCATTTCTTTTATGCATTTACTATATATTATGTTAATAGTTCTTTCAAGCTACTAGCCTGTAATAAAAATAAATTCAGTCACCACTCAGACTTATAAATATAAAAGCAAAGCTATATACATTTTGAAATGAGAGAAAAACAGTGTTTTATACTTTGACAGCATTGCAGTACTTTCTGTTACCTGAATATGAGCCTTAATGTTTGCAAAAGAAACATAAAATTTAAAGGATTCTGCAAGTTTGAGTAAAAACTGCAAACACATAGAACAGAACACATTTTAAAAGTGTTAATTATTTCTGAACTGCCGTGCAAAAAGCTAACTTTCTAAAACAAATTATGTTAATAGGTTACAAATTCAAAATGAGCTAATTTCTATTATTGTTTAGGAAAAAACTGGCGGGCTGTTGAATAACTTACTGTCATACAGAGCCTACTTTTTAAGATGCTATGAAGTTTTCAGCAAAGGTACTTTTGCAGCAAAGTCTGACTGCACAACAAAACTTTTTTCTTTTGTTTTATAAAATAACTGTTTCAGGTAGAATTGTTAATTTCTAAGGGATTTTTTCCACTACAGTAAAATGCACACGGATTCAACTATTTCACGTTTGCCTCACTTGTCACGCTGGTGTTAAAGAAAAGCATTAATTAATGGATCCATTAAATTGTTTTTAAATGTAAACTTTAAAATTTGCCACTGTCTATAATACGCCATTTTCCCCTAATACAAAAATACTAATTTCCATTTCTGGTGCTGAAGGCCTAAAACAAACTGCCTCTCCAGGGTTGAATACTATTCCAGTTCTACTTGGTAGAAATTAACAGTTGGGTATATTTCATGCTGAGCACCATATGTCTTGGGATGACTTTAAACATACACGTAACAGCCAATTAGCTTGTTTTCTTGCAAGTCACTAAAATATTTGAAAACTAGTGGACTCAACAAAGTTTGTTCTCAAGTTCCTGTTCTTGGAAGAAACATAATTTTATAATTTGGAAAATGTACAATTTCTTGTCATGATATGAAAGCAGTCATGTATTCCTTTACACATTGAAGTGCTAGACACAAACTAACACACAAAATGAATTTAGATGTCTGAAGGATGTGGCACGTTAATCCTAACATGTAAAAATGTTCAGAAAAGCAGAATTCAAGCTTCAGATAAAGCTGCAGCCTCTTAGGAAATATAAAATAACACAGCATACCTAACCTCGAGTAAGGCCACTAACATGTGGATCAAAATGCCCAGAGACTGTATGCCTTACGTTTCCAAAACAACATACTTCATTGTCCAAGAAGTCCTGTTGAATAGGATTCTCACTAAAATAACACTCAAAGTTCAAGACATTTTTGCATTCTGCTAAATGCCATATAATTACCAGATTAAAACATGACCATGTATTTACAAAATTCTGGGGTCCAACATGTATTAAATGAAAAAACAATTGCTTGCTTAAATAACTACTTATGCAGTGAGAGTAGCAGTCCTTAATTATATGAACACAATTAGTTCCCATTCAAAAAGGTAGGAACTAAACAATAAATATTGGTGTATTTCTCAAAATAACATACATGCATTAAAAAATGTAGTTCAGCACAACCACTGCTTCCAGCTCTGGCAACAAGAGTATTTTAAAGTCTATTACGGAAATCATGTTTTAAATAATTCAGGCCATTATCCAACAGCTCTCCGTAGTCAGACTGTAAAAGCTTGTCACTGTCAATCAGAAGCAGGCCTGTCCCTCCCACCTCATTAGGAAGGTAAACAATGAAAAGGAGAGGTAGATGATGAAAGATAAGGAAAGAGGGCCAGAGGGGAAACAGGGCAGTAGTTATAAAATCAACAGCCAGTGACTCACATAGTACCCCCTTCTCAACCAAGCATTTTTAAATAGAGAACTGAAGAAGACTGGACAGTCTCTTTTTATTTTTCTGTTCTCATTCCCCTCCATTGCCCTGGGCAATCACATAAAAACTCACATGGCTGGTGCTTATTCAGATAAACCTAACAATACACACCAGTGGTTACCATGCAAATCTTCACAAACCACACAAGAATGCATTGGTTCAAATCCCCCTGACCCCCTCCAATGTAAAATTTATTCAACAGAGCAAACCGCTCTGCAGCTTTATGAAAGCAAGTGGTACTAAAGGGAATTCTGGTTTATATTTACATATGTGGAAAGCTGCATCTGTGCTTCGTAAAAATATCACAGAAACAAAAGGAAGTTTAAAATTGATTAAGTCAAGTTCTGAGTGAACAATTAAGAGTTGCAAGCTTTGTATACATATACTTAAAGTACGTTTTAAGCCTTTAAGTTATTCAGAACAGATAAAACCAAATTCATTTTAAAAGGGGCCACAGGATTTAAGCTTCTCTTTCCCCCAGATATACGTTGCTTGTATAGAATATTGTGTCTGATTTTATAAATGCAACACATTTTGGCTTATAATAGAAATATGCACTGTTATTAGTTTTGTTGTTCATTAAATAATTTCTTAAAAACCTTTCACACCATAATACTGAAATATACCCACCTGGTTATTAAACAGAGAACAACTAAGGCACTACAAAACAGAAGTATAAAAAGGCCAGTACAGCAAGCATGCATTTTTACTTCACACCTAGGAATACCACCCGAGTAACTGCAGTTTTGTAGTGTATTGTAGTTCTTATATGAAATTGAAAAAAAAAAAACAGTGAAGAAGAAGACATGTATAAGACACCAAATAAAGAAAACTAAACCTGTGAATTTTAACAACATACAGTATAGAAGTCTTTATGATTTCTGACACAGCACTCTGTATACTTTTTGACTTAGTCTAATCACAAGCATTTTTACAATCAGCTATGATTCAATTTTGCAGGAGCTGTAACATATGACTGTCAGCTACTGCAACATGACAGTTCCAGGGGGGTTCCATAAAGGCACACCGACAACAAACGTGCCAAGGGATCATAACAGTTTGTACAGAGTTTTTGACCATCAATTATACAAAATCCTGTTAAGAACTGTTGTCAAAACTGTTAACATATACAGCTCTGAATTTAGGAAACTGATTTTCTAGCTTAGTGAAATATAAAAGTCCATATAGAAACAGATACTCAGTTTTTTACATGAAGTTGCTAATGCATATCCACTATTAATAACACAATAAATGAATCTTATCCCACACCCAGAACTTTGCTTAAAGACTGTCTTGCAAAACTGATTTTTTAGTGAATAGCTCATTTGACTGAGTACAAATAGAATAATTGATATGCACTGCACATTGTAGGAACCAATGAAATATTCCTGGTAAAAATCATTTTGGTATCTGAATTCTGACAGCTGCCTTTCTATTCTAAAGAAAGGATAAATTGTCAGTACCACACTGGTTTGATTAATATTATTTCTAAACAGTGGAAAATGAGATAGCCTACAGCAGTTACTGAGAATTTTTAACAACTCCAGTGCAAACACTGCTACAGTCTGATGAAAATTAACACAGCTTTTTTGTGTAACAATGCACTGGAGTCTTATCTTTAGTTCCAGTCAAGTAGCAATTTTGAAAGAGTTTGTATTATCATTCGGACAATCCATATGATAGGATTCAACTACTGAACCAATCAATCTGTGGAGTACTGAGGCTGTGCTGTGAAACAAAGCTAAAATAAAATTACAAATGGGGTTTTAGGGAATAAGCTCCTCCACAGGATTACATATTGATCTTAAATATAACAAAGCTTAACATTTAAACTAACTACCAAAACAGTGAGCTTGTGCATAAATCCCTTTACAAGCCTGCTACTTCAAAATGTAAGGCAGGAATGAATGAATGGAATATGCAAAATCCAGTCTAAGGGCCATTTTTGTAAGCATAAAGTGAACATTTATTTTTAGACGTCTTCATGGTATTTGTAAACATAAATGCAGTGACGTTTATGAACTAGGGACTACAGGGGCTAAATATATATGCTTATAAAAACTGTTTTGCAGAAATGAAGTATTTAATTTAGGGAAGTTGTGTATACATACAAGCATAACACTCAACCCTCAAACAACTGACCACACCAAAGTCGACTATCATTCAACTGCAGTTTTATCCAATCACAAATGTAAGACACAGAGCCATTCATTTGCAACCGGAACACCACAACTAAATAAAACAAACATAAAATAAAACAGTACTGCCTACATCTAAATGGCATAAACCTAAAAATAACTAAAAGAGAAGAACAGCTTACTTATCAAAATATACATTTTTGTGGGGTACTTTGCCTCCTCACCTCCTTACTTATGTATATACTAACTTCATGGTCACACAACTGCAACCAAAACAAATAAATCTTCACCTGTATATAGTTGACTTCTGCACGTCAAGTGACAGCAAAGGTCGACTATACAGATATTTGAGTGTGTTACACACAAAACATCCATCATCTGTGTAGATAAATGCAACCATGTATCAGTCTCCTCTTGACCTTTTGGTTAAGCTTAATTGTGTGTGTGTGTGTGTGTTTACATACACTATAAACACCCATAAATGTGAAAGTTAAGTCTTGAAATGTTACAACCAATTTAATTCTACAAAATGTAGTAACACTGAAAAAGAGCTATGGATGTCCCTACTGCTGCTTGGGGTGAAACTGCTTGAACATCAGTAGCATAAAGAAAAAAAAAAAAGATGAAAGGCATAACACAAATTCTGTTTTCATAGTAAATCATTCAGGTGTGATTTCTAAGTGTGTGCCAGTAGAAATTGATCTGTTTTGGGAGATTTTTTCCCCTTCTTTGAATGGGTGTGACTGTGGAGTTAGTATATATAGGTTTGGAGTGTGTATGTAGGGGTCTTGCCCCCCCTGTAAAAAATAAAATTAAATTAATTTTATCAGCCTTGTGTGTTTCAGGCATTTTGTTCCACCTTTTGACCTGTCAGCATTCAGAAAGTCGGTATTTCATGGTAGAAACAGAGCTATGAATGGTCAGTTCCTATTGCAGAGATAAACTGGGAATCTCACAGGCATGGCTCATATAGTCCACTTACAAAACAAATAATTGCATTTCTGAGTGCTGCTAATGTGTGCGTGTGTTTTATATGTAGTTACAGCATTTTATCCAGTTTTGATATGGGGAATTGTGCCACAAAATCTGTAAGGTCAAGAAAATCAAGCCAAAAATGTGGCATTTGATCATTGTCACAGTTAATACTGAAAAACTCAAGGTTTTACTGAGCAATGTTGACACTAAGAGAGCTTCAGCTACAGGGTGAAAAGTGACTTTGTAACAGAAGTCTTGCCCAGAATACCACATTTTTAAAATGGATGGGTAGGTCTCACAATTCATTAGGTACAACTGTTTATTTTACTATTTCATTTCTGAGGTAAAAAGTGATGATTCCATTGATGGAGGATCATCACACAGAGGCATACAAGAAGATGCTGTGTTACTGCTGAATTAGTATGGCGTTTTACTATATAGTGCTTTGGGGCAAAAATCATTCACATCAAGACAAAGTGCTGCCAACAGCGTTTCTTGTAATGCTTGTTACAGAATGGAGGTATAGCTCTTTTTGGCATCTATAACTGTGTGGGATAGTCTAAGCAGAACAATGTGTTGTTGGTCCCTTTAGTTTACTCTGGAGTCTGAGGTTCATATAGAAGATTAGAAATTATTTGTTATAGTGTCATATGTCAGAGATATGAATCTTTTTTTTTCATTTGTGGCACTGGCTGTCTAGTTTAGCAATGACTTCTGTGTATATGACAGGTAGCTGCTCCAGTTTCCAGTGCTCTCACCATTATAAGATAAAATGCCGCTGTAACAATTTGTTCAAAAGTAATGAACTGGACTTTGTCATGGATATGTTTTTTGGGGACAATAACTTTTCAGAAAAAAAAAAAACTCTGAATGCTAGTTTAGCCATACTTCTTATTTATAGGACAAAGATTAGCACAGCAGTAAGTTGATCAGAAAGTGCAGGGTTTGAATCCCAAGCAGGCATCTTTTTTAGTCTGGCAGTTATCACAGAAGTTTAACGCTATGAACTGTTAACGAGTTACTTTCTATAGTATGGGGGTCTGACTTCCTTTACCTTCTTTAGAGAGGATGGAGGTTGGTATAATGTTTACGGTGTTTACCTCACAGATCCAAGCAACAAGGTTTGATTCTTACCTTTAGTCACTGTCTTTTTATTGACTGGGGGTTGCCATACTGGATAACGTATTTACCTCAAAGACGCAAATTATACAGTTTGAATCTTCATTATGGTTACTGACTCGTTATTGGCTAGGCATATAACAGTCTATAGATGGATTGCCCTGTATTTGCCTTTGCACCTATGAACCTAAAATAATAGACCAGGAATATCATTGGATTTTATAGACAGAATGTAAGTTAATTTGTAACAGCAGGAAAAAGTGCTAGTCTAAAAACTGCAACTGAACAGATTTTTTTTTTCAAAATAACAGTGCAATATTTATAAAATGGGCCTTTTAATACTGAGTTGTGAGAAACTACTTTTTGACTTTAAGGATATAAATATGTACTGATGTAGTGCGTGCCTCTGTGTCATTAGCTATTTTTTTCATATAACTGTTCCAATAGCCCATTTACTTGACATGGTTTTGTCATAATTATTAAATAAATAGAAGAAACACCATGACTAACTGTGAAAGAATTCATTTATTTGGTACAGTTGCCTATGGCTTAAAGTAACCTTATCAGTGAATTACAAGGGATCAGAGACAGTCATACAAGATAAATTAATTACTTTACAGTTGGCCGCTGAATATTTCCTTCAAACATAAAGAAAAACTGTAAGAATGTTTGGATTTTTGGAACACAAGAATACATGGAAAACATTTGTTAACTTATTTGCTAATAAAAATAAAAAAGGATGTAAATAAAACACTAGTCATTTTTAACGTATGTACCAATAACCTTTGTCAATAACTGCACTCTCTTTTTGTTTTGGAGTTTACTCACATTTATTTTAAAATAGAAAATATATTTTTCCTACTCATTTTTTATGTAGATATTTTTTGAGTAAGGGGTAGGGTCTGGCATAATGGTTAAGGTCTTCTCCTTATAAACACAAAGTACAAGGCTTGATTCTGACCATGGATTATTAGCTAGGCTTAAAAAATGCCCCTTGAGGTCAATTTACCTAGTATTCACCTATGAACTACACAGTAAATTAAAAAGTTCAATAAACTCTAACACTGTCATGTAAATGTCAACATATAAAATACAACAATCATATTAGTCTAGTATTTTATGACCATCTATACAATAATTACTGAGTGTCTGTGTACATGACAGCAACCATATAATAGATATTGTTATTTTGAACAAATGACATTCTCACAATACCCAACAACATCATTTTTGTTTTTTTGCTTGATCCCCCACTCTGATTGTTCAGCCTCCCCCAAGACTCTCCACTGAAGCATATGTAACTCCTGGGGTGTTAAATGTACAACCCAGTCTTTCCCCTTGGGGTGAGAACTGGGAGCTGGGAATGATACCATCCGTGACGGCTCAGCACTGGCCCAGTAATCAAAGAGCCTCAATCCTCACTACTGACAACAGTGGGGGGATGTACCCACTGGGAGGATAAGTACACACATAGTAAAGTGCAATTTCCCTCAAGAGCAACCAGAGGCCACAGTCAGTCTGGGGCTGGTTTCTCCCTCTTTCTCCAGATCCTCAGTAAGACTCCCCACTGGCACAGCTATAGGATTGAGATCTCAGCTAAGTGGCCAAACTATGACCTCCAGCACCCTCTCTGTCCAACCAGTGGTTCGTGTTCCTGCCCAAGTAGCTGACACACACACACACACACACACACACACACACACACACACACACACACACACTTTGAGGTTTGATTTATATACACACACACACACATGGGAAAGGCTGGCACAGGTTTACTAGCTATGCCCCCTTCTGCCCAGACTGTAAGGTACTTTCCACCACCACCAGCCACTACTTATTAGCTACTTTAAGGTCCTTAGCAAAGGGTGTCCAATCTTACTGTGCAATGTTACTATTAATGTAAATGGTAGTTTGACCAAGAGCCAGGCTATTAAGGGTGGTCTGTACAGTGTCACCAAATAGATATGCAAGTACTCTAAGAGCTTAAATATCTCTAAGCAGACAAGCTATGATTGAAAGGTTTAAATATATTTAATAATAAAAGAACAAGACAACACTAAACATGTATTCACAGTGACATCATAGTTCAAAATCACAGGAAATGTTTAAAACAACATTGCAGGGCAGTTTCAAATCAAAACAGAAAACATCTAAACTAATCTTTACTATGTTCCTAACTGAATATAAGAAAGATTACTGTACCCTAGTTAACTTACTTACAGCAAAGCAAGTGAAGAAGTGGTAAGTGGATGTCATCAGGTCAAAGAAATACAAAGTGCCCCCCCAAGAGTTCTTAAATTAATATCTCAGATATTGCTGCTGGGATACTTGCAGCAGGATATCACTTTTTGTAACCTGACTTCAGTTCCCAGGCTCAAAAACAACTTCCATTGATGCAGCGTCTAGCATCTTCCTGTGAAAGTACATAGCCTTCAGATGTTTGCAGCTGCTACAAGACATAAAACAATAAAACACTTACAATACAATGCAGAAGGCACCCTAGTTCTAGACGCCCTGTCTCTTTGCTGCATTGAAACTAAGTTTTACAGACCAGTGACAAGTGGAGTACCACAGGGTTCAGTCCTGGGTCCTCTCCTGTTTGGTATCTACTTCTCTGAAGTACAGGCTAACACAGAAGGTCTTTGGCTAACAAAGTCTGCAGATGACTGCAAACTAGGAGCCATAATCGAAACTCCTAACGATGTGGACATACTACAAAAGGGCCTCACTGAGACAGATGCCTGGTGTCAAAGTCATGGTCTGAAGCTCAATGCCAAAAAGTGTATTGTCACCCCCTTTGGTAAAAACTCTGTACCCATGAACTACCACATAGCTGATAGTCTACTTAATGCCGAAAATGTGATAAGAAACCCTGGGACACAGTTGGACAGTAGTCTCTCCTTTGATAATCACATCGCCACAGTGGTCAGGAAATCCTTCTTCGTGGCTCACCTCATCACAAAAAGTTTCTCATCCAGAAAAAAAGAGGTCATTGTTCCCCTCTACTCGTCACTCATTAGACCCATTATAGAGTACAACGCTCCTTTTGGTATGTACCTCACAAGACATCTACAACAACTGGAAAGGCCACAGAAATACCTCACAAAGAGGATTACTGGCCTCAAACAGATGCCCTACGCAGACCGTCTGAAAAAACTCCAGCTTTACTCCGTCGCATATCGTCTACTCAGAGGCGATCTCTGCCTAACATACAAAGCTATGTCAAACCCAGAGCTGTTGGACATGCTCCACTTAAAGAAATCCCAATCCCTCTGAGCTATATGCTCTAGGGACCTAAACCTTGTCACCACAATAAACATAACATGCTGGAGGGATAGATTCCTGTCCCAGAGACTTCCCATACTCTGGAACAGACTACCTATCTATGTCAAACAGAGCTCCTCATTAGCACTCTTCAAGAAAAATTTTGATGACTGGATGGGAGATAGGAAATTCACCCAGGGGATCACTTCTGTGGCTCTGCTCGACAGGGGCACAGGAAAATAATTTTCTTGGGTGGCGAAAGCCAGGGTACATTTTTGGCTCGGCTTATATAGGCCCTAGGGCCAATAGCCTAGTACCCTCCTATGAACCTATGATTCTAAAACTATTTATTTTCAACTATTTTCTCGAAGTTTTGCAAGTTAACTCTCTATGTTCTAGTTCCTACTGTTAAACCATATACATTTACACAGGTACAATAGTTTATATACATTTCTGTTCTTTCCTAGTAGGGTACACTTTGGACACATCCTTAAGCTCAGCACTTTACACACACACACATCTGTACCAGCAGCTTGATATACAGGAAACATACAGTTCTAATATAGTGGTAACACAAGCAATTCCATCCTGCTGATATTCACAAATGACATATAACTATTTACAAAATTCCAGATAACTGTGCTGGCAGTATCGTCTTCTGTCATACTTCTATATAAATCATATTAATATTCACAAATGACATACATTTATTTACAAAATTCCAGGTAGTTGGGCTGTCAGTATTTCTTTTTGTGACACCATCATCCATGGTGGATGAGCTGGATTTTCTGCATAGTCCCTAACAATCCTATTTTGACTGTGACATCTGCACGATGCTCACATCTGGATATGTATGCATACCTTCATACATGAGGCCACCAGTCTGTGATGCTGTGCTTGGCTAGTGTAAGCATGGGTCGCAGCTCACCCCCTGGACCAACTTCCCATTGCACTCCCACCTCTAACTGCCAGCTCCTTCATCACCTGACATCACCTGAAGCACATTCAAGGCTTTACCCTTCTAAGCCATGGAACATGTTTGCTGAAATGGGTTCCCCAGCACTCTACCCTGGTCAACAAACCTAAACAAATAAATAAAAACTTTATGTCTGTCTTTCCCAGTTAGCAAACACCTACATGCTAATGGGGTACTCTAACATTTACAGCATAACATTTTACATTTATTTTTGTATCAATATTACTTTTCAGACTGTCCTGTAATGTAGAGAATATGGCTAAATAGAGGGGAACAGATCATAAGGATGTATTTTTTATCAACACAGTGGCTCAAAAACAGCATTCATGTGCATCTAAGCTGTATAATAAATGCAGATGCTAATACCCACATACACCATACAAATTGCAATTCAGAATTTTTACAAAATAATTAAGGGGTTATTTCTATTAAATCAACTAACTGTTAGACTATATAAAGGAAACTGTAGCCTCATTTTAAATGTAAGCATACCAGTACATTGAATTATAAAGTGGTAAATGTAGCAAATACACAACTGCTGCAACTGCTTTTTGTGGCTTAAATTGGAACTAATAAGATGTATGGAATGGTAATGGGGACATGATGGTGGTGGTGGTGGTGGTGGTGGTGGTGGTGATGCGGCCAGCCTGCTGTCTGAATAGTTTGCACAGCCGATGGAGTAAAAATGAAAACAAAAACAGGAAAACATAAATTAGAATACTTTTTTCTGTATATTTTAATTTTGTCTGCCACTACTTGGTCCATTTGGGAAGAGCTTATCTAGGTGTTACAGAAAGCTACTGCACATCCTTGGAATAACTGGAACTTCTGGGCAGTGACATTTGTTGGCCTATTTCATGGGAAATAGTCCAAAAAATTTAGAATTTTTAAACAGCTGAACATAAAATCTGTAATACCACCAACTAACCTTTGCAACAAATCATGATTGGTGGATAATGTTCTTGAAAACTGAAGCAAGGCAGCTGACACACCCCTTCACAAAACCAGGAAGAGGAGAGAATCTACAAACTACTAACTTGTCAGCTTGACCTCACCTGTACAGAAAATCATGAAACTGATGCTGAAGGAAAATGTTTGGTGCATCTGGAAGCAAGAAGGGTGATGGATTCAAGGCAGCATGGATTCATGGCACAAAGGTCATGCCACAAAAAACAGTGTAGATCTTCAGATTGGGAAACCAAGGCAATAGACAGGAATGGGCTGTTGGTCTGACCTAGATTTCAGTAAGTTATCTGAAACAGCATCACACTAAATGTTAGTGAACAGTTTAGAAGACCTGAATCATAGGTTGAAGTAAGGAAATGTTGCCCAGACAAGAGGACATGGGGGCAACAGTAAATACATTTGATTCACATGAAATGATGGTTACTACTGTAGTATCACAGGTTTTATATATATATATATATATATATATATATATATATATATATATATATATATATATATATATATATATATACACACATTTTTTTTTTGAAAGAAAAGGTATACCATTTTGCTGACAGGAAAAAAAGCATCAAGGCTGATACACAAGATGTAGAAAAACGGACTTTACAAGAATTGAGGAACATCTCAGGTTAGATTTAAAAGAATCAATAAATTGCTTGTGAATAACCTGAGAAATGGGGTATATACTGAGAGAAAGCAGCAATAACAACAAACACTGTGGAACTTTAGCTGGGGTAGTCATATCAGATGATCTAAAGGTAAGCAAGCAAACTGACTGACAGCAAGGGATACTGGAAAGCACAGCACATTAAACCAGTAGTAGGAAACAAGACGCTCTTGTCACTCTTTAAAAGGATAGCTGATAAGATTCAATTTAGAGGGCTATAAGTAATTCTGCAGAGTGCACTCTAGGGAAATGCTGACAGGTGTACTGGTGATCCTCCAAATACCACAAGTATATACGTGTGCATGCACATGGGCAGTAGGAGTGCGTGTGTATCCTATAATGGACTGGCATCTCATTCAGTACTGTATCCATGTCTCATGTGTTTTGCTTGCTGATCAGGCTCCCACTCTCCCATGTCACTGAACACAATAAAAGCAGGTATTAGAAAATGAATAAATGAATTTCTGGAGAATACATGGGATAGGAAAGCTAGTATAATCTTTGGAAGGGGTGGGGATGGAAAGAGGAGGAAGCACTGGCAGGGTCAGTGAAGAGGATAATGGGTATGTTATGACAGGGGAGCATAGGGATGGGGCAAAGGCACTGTATTTTAAGTGGATATATGAAATATTATGGAAAACAGGTTACAGTCAATGGCAATAAATACAATGGTTGGTATGTGATGTAAAAAGATGAAGTGTTGATGAGAAAGAAGCAATGGAGACAGTGGTACCACTGGAATGGAAGAGGACTCTTTCTAGAAACTTAAGGGGACCTTGGCAATTATCAGTTATAAATAAGTTATACGTATGTTCTAAAAGCTGAAATAAAGGAAAACAAAAGTGGTTCTCAAGATAATAGTAGCTGTGTAGGAGAAAGAAAAGTAACTTTATATTTAAGGAATTGCTTAGGGATAGATATCATGCAAAGAAGTTTTGGAGGGACTGGAGAGTGACAGTGTATTACAGGGAGGAGAGCCTGGCTAAGTGGGCAGATGAAACATTGATGGTGTTTGTGCTAGAGATAACAGTAGGGAGAATGGTAACTGGAAAGATAAAACAATGTATGGCGAGGATGGGGACTGTTTTGGCACTAATGGAGAATTGGTGATTGGAGCAGATTTCAATGGGCATGTTGGTGAAGGGAACAGAGGGGATGAGGAAGTGATGGGTCGGTATGGTGTTAAACAAAGGAATGCAGAAGGTCAGATGGTAGTGGATTTTGCGAAAAGGATGGACATGGCTGTGGTGAATACGTATTTTAACAAGAGGGAGGAGCATAGAGTGACATACAAGAGTGGAGGAAGATGCACACAGGTGGATTATATCTTATGTAGGAGGGCCAGTTTGAAGGAGATTGGAGACTGTAAAATGGTGACCGGGGAAAGTGTAGTTAGGCAGCATAGGATGGTGGTTTGTATGATGACGTTGGTGATCAAGAAGAGGAGGAGGAGTGTGAGGGCAGCACCAAGGATCAAAGGTGGAAACTGAAAAAGGGTAATTGTAAGGTGGAGTTCAGGAATCAGTTAAGATAGGCACTGGGTGGCAGCGAAGAGTTACCAAATAGCTGGGTAACTACAGCAGAGCTAGTAAGGGAGACGGCTAGAAAGGTGCTTGGTATCACATCTGGACAGAGGAAGGACGACAAGGAGACATGGTGGTGGAATGAGGAAGTACAGGAGAGTATACAGACAAAGAAGTTGGCAAAGAAGAAGTGGGATTGTCAAAGAGATGAAGAAAGTAGACAGGAGTATAAGGAGATGAGGTGCATGGCAAAGAGAGAGGTGGCGAAGGCTAAGGATAAGGCATATGAAGAGTTGTATGAAAGGTTGGACACTAAGGAGGGAGAAAAGGACCTGTACCGATTGGCTAGACAGAGGGACCGAGCTAGGAAAGATGTGCAGCAGGTAAAGGTGATAACGGATAATGAGGGAAACATACTCACAAGCGAGGAGAGTGTGTTGAGGAGATGGAAAGAGTACTTTGAGGGGTTGATGAATGAAGAGAATGAGAGGGAGAGAAGGTTGGATGATGTAGGGATAGTGAATCATGAAGTACAATGGATTAGCAAGGAGGAAGTAAGGATAACTATGAAGAGAATGAAAAATGGAAAGGATGTTGGCACAGATGACATACCTGTGGAAGCATGGAGGTGTTTAGGTGAAATGGCAGTGGAGTTTTTAACCAGATTGTTTAATGAAATTTTGGAAAGTGAGAGGATGCCTGAGGAATGGAGAGAACGTGTTTTGGTACCAATTTTTAAGAATAAGGGTGATGTGCAGAGCTGTAGTAACTACAGAGGGATTAAATTGATCAGTCACAGCATGAAGTTATGGGAAAGAGTAGTGGAAGCTAGGTTAAGAAGGGACGTGATGATTAGTGATCAGCAGTATGGTTTCATGCCGGGAAAGAGCACTACAGATGCAATGTTTGCTCTGAGAGTGTTGATGGAAAAGTACAGAGAATATCAGAAGGAGTTGCATTGTGTTTTTGTAGACTTAGAGAAAGCATATGACAGGGTGCCTAGAGAGGAGTTGTGGTATTGTATGAAGAAGTCAGGAGTGTCAGAGAAATATGTAAGAGTGGTACAGGATATGTACGAGGGTAGTGTGACAGCGGTGAGGTCTGCAGTGGGAGTGACGGATGCGTTTAAGGTGGAGGTGGGGTTACATCAAGGATCAGCTCTGACCCCTTTCTTATTTGCAATGGTGATGGACAGGTTGACAGACGAGATCAGACAGGAGTCCCCGTGGACTATGATGTTTGCAGATGACATTGTGATCTGTAGTGAGAGTAGGGATCAGGTGGAGGAGACCCTGGAGAGATGGAAATATGCTCTAGAGAGAAGAGGAATGAAGGTCAGCAGGACTAAGACAGAATATATGTGTGTGAGTGAGAGGGAGGATAGAAGAATGATGAGGATGCAAGGAGTAGAGGTGGCGAAGGTGGATAAGTTTAAATACTTGGGGTCAATAGTTCAGAGTAACGGTGAGTGTAGAAAAGAGGTGAAGAAGAGAGTACAGGCGGATGGAGTGGGTGGAGAAGAGTGTCAGGAGTGATTTGTGACAGACAAGTACCTGTAAGAGTGAAAGGGAAGGTCTACAAGAGGGTAGTGAGACCAGCTATGTTGTATAGGTTGGAGACAGTGCCATTGACAAAAAGGCAGGAGTCAGAGCTGGATGTGGCAGAGTTAAAGATGTTAAGATTTGCACTGGGTGTGACGAGGGTGGACAGGATTAGGAATAAGTATATTAGAAGGTCAAGCCCGGGTTGGAAGGTTTGGAGACAAAGCCAGAGAGGCAAGATTACGTTGGTTTGGACATGTGCTGAGGAGGGATGCTGAGTATATTGGGAAAAAGATGCTAAGGATGAAGCTACCAGGTAACAGGAAAAGAAGGCCTAGGATAAGGTTTATCTTATGGTGAGAGAGGACATGCAGGTGGTTGGTGTGACAGAGCAAGATGCAGATGACAGGAAGAAATGGAAACAGGTGATCCGCTGTGGCGACCCCTAATGGGACCAGCTGAAAGAAGATGATGATGATGATTGTTTTGCAACTGTTTTTTAAACAAGAATCAAGAGGATCAGATAAGGAAGGGTGATTATGCATGGAAAGGAGCATACCTCTTAACTGTACAGATTTTCGCAGAATGTCCAGATTTTTGCATTATGTTTTTGGTCCATTTTTCATAAAATTGTTGTTTTCTGGCAAACTAGTGGCAACTCATTTAAGTATGAAGTTAGAAAATAACGACAATTTAAGTTTCAGGCTTCATACCCTTCAGAAAATTCATGCTAATGCACTACCTGTTAATCTATTAACTTTCTAAGTTTGTAAGAGCAATATTTAAAAATTGTCCCTATTTTGGGCCTTTGTCCCACTTTTATTTAAGGCTTTGTCCAGGTTTCTTGCTTTAAGAGGTGGAGAGATATGGAAAGGAGTAACAGGAATAATACTGGGACTTCAAAGGAAGGAGAACTTAAGAAGGTGGTGAACACAGAAATGTGCAGGAAATGGAAGCAGGCACACTCATAGAATAAACTCTAATCAGACGATGGTACTGTAAGATCATGCTTTCTCACCACAGTATGATGAACAACGTGGAGAAAACAGCTAGATGGGCTGATATTTTAAGTCAAGGGATATCTAAAGATACAGAAATTCATGTGTACTTTTTATTTTCAAATTGAAAAGGTACTGAAAAGCAGTAAAACACCAGAGCAAAGCCTAAACATTTAATAACATTCTGTGATCATAGATTGGTAAGGTCATTTTGGTGAAAGTGACATAAAAGTAATGAATGCTGGGTTAATGTAAAAAAAATGGGCACGGCTGAGTTGATAGTAGCATTTCTGTGCAAGCTTAAGGGATAAACTTCATAATAAAAGATGTGGGATTGAATGAAATGATTTAAGAAGGATTAAGAAAGTTTCTGGGGCATTTTTCAGGACAGGTTCCTTATATTATGTCTATTGTTTGCAAAGAAAGACTCCTACTTTCCCATTACCCTGCCAAAAATAAAGACAGGTATTAGAAAATGAAATTTAAATGTCTAGATAATAAATGATATAGAAAGATGGCTCACTGACAGAACCCACCTAATCAAAATAGGGGAAGCCACCTCAAGCAGTAGACACGTAATGAGCAGAGTACCCCAGGGATACCGGTGTTGGGACCTTTGTTATTCAGGATATATTTCTCTGAAGTACACGCCAAAGCCAGCGGGCTATGGCTGACCAAGTTTGCAGATGATTGTAAACTGGGCGTGGTCATCAATTCCCCAAGTGATGTGGACATCCTCCAAGAGGATCTCACCCAGACAAATGACTGGTACCAGAAACATGACCTGAAGCTGAATGCCAAAAAAATGCATCATCATCTCCTTTGGGGAGAGTGACGTCCCCACATATTATCACATTAATAACAATGTCCTAAGCACGCAATCAGTCATGAGGGATTTGGGCACCCAGGTTGATAGCAAACTGAATTTTGACCACCCATGTTGCTTCCATTGTCCAAAAGCTTTCTACACGGCCCACCTCATAAGTAAGGGTAACTCATCCAAGGACAAGGAGGTCATAACATCCCTGTATGTCTTCCCTTATAAGGCCAATTACAGAGTACAACACCCCCTTCGACATGTACCTTGCAAAGCACATGCAGCAGCTGGAGAGACCACTGAGGTTCCTCACCAGGAGACTCCAGGGCCTCAAATATCTACCCTACACAGACAGGTTAAAAGCCCTGTCCCTCTACTCGGTTTCATACAGACTCCTCAGAGGTGACCTCTGTCTGGCATACAAAGCAATCTCAGACCTCACCATGAAGGGACTGCTGCATATCCGCAAGTCAAACTCCACTAGAGTAACCAGCACACGTGACCTCAACCTGGTCTGTGACATCAATAGGACTTGTTGGCAGAGCACCTCATTATCCCTTTTTAAGCGTAACCTGGATAACTGGATGGGAAACAGAAAATACACCCCTGGGATTCCACCTGTGTCCCTGCTGGACAGGGGCCTTGGGTGCTGACTTGTCTAAACATGGGCTTAACTCTTGGCTAGACTTATAAGTGTCCCAGGGTCAGTAGCCTTGTAACTTCCTATGATCCTAAGACCGAGCATCTTCTTTGGAATGGATAGAACTGGAAAGACGTAATATCTGAGACTTATCAGGGAAGTTTTAAAAATAAGTTGCAGCAGTTAGAAGAAAGTTGGAAAACAATGTGAAATCAAAACAAAGAACACCACTCATCTTTATAGCAGTGATTTATTAACACAAATTATGCAATAAACTCAACTTGTGAGTTTAGGAACTTCACTGATGTATGAACTCCCTGAATGTTTAACACACCTACAATAAGCACAATGAACTTTTAAGACATAGTGATGTCCCCTCTCTAGCCAATAGTGTATTAACTGTTAATTGACTCAGCACAGCTCCTCGTGGTGTCCTGCAGAGTTCTACAAGCAGCAGCGAGTGGAAGAGTGACTTTCTATTGATTATAAGTATTATTTTTGCCTACTTATTTCCAACTGCTTTTTCTCGCTGAAAAGCAAGTTTATTTAACTAAATAAGCTCTGCAAAGTTGTTTTTCTGCATTCCTGACTGTATTGCCGAGTTTTTGCACTTTTAAAGTTTGTTTTTGCTTAGTTTAACTGGTAGGCTACACACTCATGTGCGCTAGCCGAATTAAAGCATTTACTGTGTTTCTGTACCTAATTTCTGCTACTTTGTAAAAAAAAAAAAAAAAAAAAAAAATATATATCCTTGTTTCCTGCCTTTACTGAACTAGAACAGTCCAGTCTTCAGGTATTGCTGATCTCTGGGCTGTGTCATAGTTCCTGTGTTACCCATATCCTTATTTGGATAGGATGAAGCTTCTTTATTTACCAGTGGGAGTTGGGAGCTCTGAGCAGCCTATCTGTCCCTTGAGGAGTGGTTCCAGCCCAGAAACTTGTAGCTTATTGGCTGTTTTGGGCCATTTCCTATCTCTTTCTAACCCCCTGCTTTAAAGCCTGCTTTAGCGTGCTTTTGCGCTTGTAATTGACTCAGCACAGCTCCTCGTGGTGTCCTGCAGAGTTCTGCAAGCAGCAGCGAGTGGAAGAGTGACTTTCTATTGATTATAAGTATTATTTTTGCCTACTTATTTCCGAATGCTTTTTCTCGCCGAAAAGCGAGTTTCTTTAACTAAATAAGCTCTGCAAAGTTGTTTTTCTGCATTCCTGACTGTATTGCCGAGTTTTGCACTTTTAAAGTTTGTTTTTGCTTAGTTTAACTGGTAGGCTACACACTCAAGTGCGCTAGCCGAATTAAAGCATTTACTGTGTTTCTGTACCTAATTTCTGCTACTTTGTAAAAAAAAAAAAAAAAAAAAAAAAAATCCTTGTTTCCCGCCTTTACTGAACTAGAATAGTCCAGTCTTCAGGTATTGCTGATCTCTGGGCTGTGTCATATTTCCTGTGTTGCCCATATCCTTATTTGGATAGGAGGAAGCTTCTTTGTTCACCAGTGGGAGTGGGGAGCTCTGAGCAGCCTATCTGTCCCTTGAGGAGTGGTTCCAGCCCAGAAACTTGTAGCTTATTGGCCGTTTTGGGCCATTTCCTATCTCTTTCTAACCCCCTGCTTTAAAGCCCGCTTTAGTGCACTTTTGCGCTTGTAACTGACTCAGCACAGCTCCTTGTAGTGTCCTGCAGAGTTCTACAAGCAGCAGCGAGTGGAAGAGTGACTTTCTATTGATTATAAGTATTATTTTTGCCTACTTATTTCCGACTGCTTTTTCTCGCCGAAAAGCGAGTTTCATTAACTAAATAAGCTATACAAAGTTGTTTTTCTGCATTCCTGACTGTATTGCCAAGTTTTTGCACTATTAAAGTTTGTTTTTGCTTAGTTTAACTGGTAGGCTACACACTCAAGTGCGCTAGCCGAATTTAAGCATTTACTGTGTTTCTGTACCTAACTTCTGCTACTTTGTAAAAAAAAAAAAGAAAAAAAAAATATCCTTGTTTCCCGCCTTTACTGAACTAGAATAGTCCAGTCTTCAGGTATTGCTGATCTCTGGGCTGTGTCATAGTTCCTGTGTTGCCCATATCCTTATTTGGATAGGAGGAAGCTTCTTTGTTCACCAGTGGGAGTGGGGAGCTCTGAGCAGCTTATCTGTCCCTTGAGGAGTGGTTCCAGCCCAGAAACTTGTAGCTTATTGGCCGTTTTGGGCCATTTCCTACCTCTTTCTAACCCCCTGCTTTAAAGTCCACTTTTGCGCGCTTTTGTGCAAATTTGCGCATAGCGCAGCATCGGGCAGCGCCGCTTAATCGGGTTTAAACTATTCCAGGCTCCACAAAGTCTACTCTTCACTTTTTCCCTTGAAACTGCTCTAACTCTCAAACTAGACACTATTCTCAATCTAAAACCCTGCACTTGCTCATATAAGCAATTTTTTATAAGTTAAGCACTAATAAACTAAAAAAGCACTACATCCTCATATAATCCCCTTGAGTACCTCATCCCCTATTGGTCCTTCTGATTCAGTTACAAAGGAGTTCCCTATACTATTCTAGCATGTCGAAAGGTCAGTTGCTGGCTTCCTCTCCAGTCCAGCTGGTGAATCTGGGAATCTTGAGGCAATGTTACAACTGCCTCATGTACACAGACAACCCTCTCCTCCTCCCAACAAGTACAAATATATGTGAGAGATGCAACCATATAGCCAAACTGGAGGCTGAGCTCTCTCGACCCAGTACTGTCGTAACCAGTCAGGAGGAGAAGGTAACCACACACACCATAAATCCAGTCTCACATAGACCTACCACAACTGCAAACCAAACACATAAACACACAAAAACATACTCGGAGGTTATAAATAAAAATCTGCTAAAGCAGCAGAGACCTACAAAGCAGACATCCAAGCAACCACTACCCCAAAACAAATCACATGCAACACATAGTTTACAAAGTCAGTGTGCCAAACAGTCACAGCCCTTAAGGCCTAACAACATACCTGATACACTTGTAATAGGTGACTCTATAGTCAGACACACTGCTCACCAGGCTGAACAAGGAAAAGGTCACAGTGAGCTGCCTATCGGGCGCTAGAATCCGCCACATAACACAAGCACTCAGGTCACTCCAAAGCAGGTACAAATATGACTCAGTCATTGTCCATGCTGGTGTGAATGACCTGAGATGTACCTCCCTGGACTACATGAAAAGAGACATAGAGGAGCTCTCTGATTATGTAGCCCAGGCTGGTATGACCCTGACCTTGAGCAGCATCTTACTCTCACCAAGAATGATGCCACAGTATAAAGACAAAATGATCAATTTCAACAATTGGCTTATGTATTGGTGTCATTCAAAGGGGATCCAGTGTCTGTCTGCTTGGGATGACATGCTCGACAAGCCACGCTGCATCGCAAGGGACAGCTTGCACCAGTCACCCCTGGGCTTTCGGATATTGGCAAAGGCTCTTGCCACCCCCATAGTGCCTTTTTTAGGCAAGGCTCAAAAGACAAACCCACCTCCTTAGACAACACAAGTAGAAAGAAACTAAGGGTAATGCTGCTCAATGCCAGAAGTCTAAACCTCAAGATGCATGCTCTTGAAGCCCTCCTCAGTATGGAGAACATCGATGTCTGTGCAGTGACAGAAACCTGGTTTAAGGCTCCCGAGAGCACCCCAATACTACCAGGTTATACCTCATATCATGCTTTTCGGCCCCAAAACTTGGACTGAACCACAAAAGGAGGGGGAGTATCCATATTCATCAAGGATACCCACACCTCCAGGTTAGTGGCATTGCATGAAGCATCGGAGACCATCCATGTGCAACTAACAGTGGGCAAAACTGCCTTCAAGTTTGTAGCATGCTACAGACCACCCTCTCAAACTCAGGAACCCCACTCGGCCTTCCTGAAGACACTGGAGAATATGAAGGTCTCTCCAAACACCATCATATTGGGGGACTTCAACTATCCAAACATAGACTGGGAGCATTACTCAAGCCCCAACACCCTAGCTTAAAGGTTCCTAGAATTCATAAACTCAAATGCTATAGAACAACTAGTCACCACTCCCACAAGAGGGGAAAACATACTAGACCTGATTATCACAAACATGGGGACACAATGTTCCATACCAGAAGTATACCCCTCTTTGGTAAGATCAGACCATAAATTAATCTCACTGGAAATTCACTTCCCGCCCCCACCTCCAGCACAGAAGACCACAGTGAAGAACTTCTCAAAAGCTGACTTCACACTTCTTAAATCCGAAGTGGAATCCTTCAAGACCCCCGGGCCAGTGGAAACTACAGCCCAATCTGCTGAATCCTTTATAAACACATTCCATGGACACCTTCAGGAATGCATGGATCATGCAATCCCAAATAAAACCAAGACCCATTTCCCCAAAGGCAGGCGTCCTGTCTGGTGGACTCCAGCCATAAATAAGCTATACAACAGAAGGAGGAAGCTACTACATGATAGAGCAAAATCCCTAAAAGGGAAGGCATCTCTGAGCAGTACTAGCAAAAAACTACGTTCTCTCATAAAATCATCCAAGGCCATCTTTGAGAGACAAATTGCACAAGACACTAAAGATAATCATAAGGCCTTCTTTAGTTATGTTAGAAACCTGGGTGGCAACTCCCAGATATGCTCAGAGTTGGTCCATAATGACAAAAAAATACACTGAACCCACAGACATTGCCAACATCCTGGCAGACAGGTTCAGTGCAAACTTCTCCCCCCCTCCCCTCCAAAAGGACAAATATCTATCCCAGCAGAGTGTTGCCTCTCTGACATCTCAGATGCCCAGGTGAGAGCCGTCCTCTCCAAAGCAAAAAAACACAGCATCAATGGGACTAGACGATGTCCTGGGCTGCATGCTACATGAACTCCAAGAAGAACTGAACCCACACATAAGGCTGCTGTTCAATCTCAGCCTTACTACAGGATATGTACCCAAAGAATGGCGTACAGCAACAGTGGTCCCACTCCACAAAGGAGGTGCTTATACGGACCCTGGAGACTACCGCCCCATTAGCCTGACTAGCCTGGTCTGCAAAGCTATGGAAAGGATCATTATGGAACTCATAAACAAAGACATTGGGGACCTACAGACACTGGATCCTACCCAATTTGGCTTTGTTAAGGGCAGATCCTGCCTCTTGAACCTGGTCGACTTCTTTGAAACAGTCACCAAGGCCATTGATGAGGGTAAGGTAGTTCACACAGCCTACCTGGACCTCGCAAAAGCCTTCGACACAATACCCCACTTGGGCATCATAGACAAGCTCTCCAGCTTAAATATAAACCCCTATGTCATAAGGTGGGTTGCAAACTGGCTCAAGGACAGAACCCACATGGTCAGAATTGCTGGAGCCATGTCAGACTCTAAACCAGTCACAAGTGGCGTCCCACAGGGCTCCGTGCTGGAACCTCTCTTATTCGGTATATATTTTTCTGAGGTACAGGCTAACATGGGAGGACTGTGGCTGACCAAGTTCGCAGATGACTGCAAATTGGGTGCCATAATTGACTCTCCAGCTGACAAAAGCATCCTCCGAAAGGGACTCATAGAAACGGATAACTGGAGCCAGAGCCATGGCCTTAAACTTAATGCCAAAAAGTGTATAGTCATACCCTCTGGGAAAAACAAAGTGCCCACAAATTACCACATAGGTGGTAATCCATTAAGTACGGAAGAAGTAATTAGGGACCTAGGGACCCAAGTTGATAGTAATCTCTCCTTTGACAATCACATTGCCAAAGTGGTTAGAAAGACCTTCTATATAGCCCATCTTATCATGAAAGGATTCACATCTAGATCAAGGGAGGTCATTGTGCCCTTGTACTCTTCCCTCATCAGGCCCATAATTGAGTACAATGCCCCATTTGGGATGTACCTTACCCGACACCTGCAGCAACTAGAAAGACCCCAAAAGTACCTCACAAAGAGGATCAAGGGACTCAAACAAAAGCCATATGCTGCTCGGCTAAAGAAACTCCAGCTCTACTCAGTTGCATACCGCCTACTCAGAGGCGATCTATGCCGGACGTACAAAGCCATGTCCAACCCAGAATTAATGGACATGCTCCACCTCAAAAAATCCAAATCTCTTAGAGCTACGCGATCGAGAGAATTGAACCTCAGCACAGAAATAAATAGGACATGCTGGAGGGACAGATTCATAACCCAGAGGCTCCCTTCATTCTAGAATAAAATCCCCGTCCATGTTAGGCAGAGCCCCTCACTGACTCTCTTCAAGAGGAATCTTGACGAGTGGATGGGAGATCGTAGGTTCACCCCGGGGGTCACTTCTGTGTCACTGCTAGACAGAGGCACAGTAAACTAACCTTAAAAAGGGCACAGTAAACTCATTCCAAGGGGTGGTGAAAGCCAAACACACTCTGGCTAGGCTTGTAAATGCCCTAGGGCAGAGAGCCTAGTATGAACCTATGAACCTATTAATTAAAATACTTTATGTTACTGCATCATGTATGGCTACTCACTACATATTATACCCACAAAACATCTCAGCAACTTATTACCAGCTGTTTACTTTTTGTTTGTTAACCAGGTAAGTACTAATTAGGCTATTCGCAGGCCCCTTTCCACACTCATCCCAGGTTGTATACCAATAAGCTTCAATTACTGAGTCCTGACTTCTGTTTTTTTTTTTTGTATTATTATTTTTATGTTCTCTGTAGCTTCCACGTTATTATATGCAAGATATTATAAAATGAAAGGTAATTACTATTTGAAAATGTGTATGACAATTAGACAAAGCAATCACAGTGCCCCTGTTAATCCTGCCTTGCCACAGCAAAAAGGCCAGCCAAAAAAAGAGAGTAAATCTCAAGCAACTCACTGTGCCTATGGCTACTAACACTAAAGCTATGTTCTTCACATCCATAAGTGGGGAAACCAAAGGATTCCAACCGGCTAGTCAAAAAAAAAAAAAGCCAAAACTCCCAACTCTTAAACTAACAGAAACTCAAAAAGAAGAAGAAGGGAAAAAAAAAGAAAGAAAATTATGTCTAAGATTGTTTAAAAAAGGAATAAACCAAGTTTCTTGTGACAGAAGTCCACAAGTGTCCTCATGAAAACAGTATGATGCATGCACACTCCTGAGTCTCTGAAAAATAAAACTGTCAAACTGAACTTACCCTAATGTATTATGCAAATGTTGGCATGCACATGTCCTGCCATGCAGGAAGCCATCCACAACCACCCAAGATGGCAAAAACACTACTTAAAGAAGTCTTGGAATACAACATTATAGAAAGTTGTACGCAATTACATTTTTTTACATAAAGGAACTATGTAATAGCAAGAATCCACTCCTGAGAGGGGTAATGCTTGTTTACCCAACGCTGGCTTTTTTGTTTAATAATTCTGGCTTTCCCCTAGTGATTAAACTATACCTTTTGCATTACCCACCTCCAGTGCTAAATTCTGTATTTTCTGCTATCCCATCCCCCAAAAAAATGTCTACATAAGTGACAGGAGCTTTAGAATGCTTTACATCATTTATTATACTATCATATGGCATATAACAGTTTTTGTGCTGTTATGTTATGCATTAAAAGTGAAAATGCACTATTTACTGTACTTTACTGGCATGGTGAGGCCTGACTGTTCTGTGCATTACTTTTATTAGGCGTAGTAGTAGTAATTATTGCTGTTACTACTGCTACTATTACTCTACATACTACTTCTCATACCAGTACTGGTATCAAACTACTGCTTAGCTTTCTTGTTATTCTGAATGAAGGTTTCTTGTATTTATGTTACACTCCTTCCCCCAGTACTGTAATTGAGTGATTAGTCATTTAGCATGTTGCAAGCAACACCATACTCTGACAATTGTTTCCTTAAAACTGTACAATGGACTATGAAAAATTAATTAAGAATGCAGACCTGACAAAAATGGATTGATTTATGTCAAACATTCTGCATCTTGAATTTCAAAATTATAATTACCAGAATATAGCGTTTACTACAGGGCTTGTGAATGTTCCATTTACATAAAATTTACAATACAGCTAACCTGTAATGAAGCAATATATTTGATGGTGCCAAACTAATCAGTAATGTTCTACATAGTGCAATTTTCAAGAATGTATTGCCCATCCCTGCAGCATTCAATGCCCTCAAACTGCAGGACAATTTACCTACGTAGTAGTGATTCTGACTGTGGGCATGCAATACCCATGAGAGTCACTCTATGCATCTCAGATCTTTATTTTATTTCTAGAGAGTCACTTATTTTCCTTTTTATTTCTGTTCCACCGATGTTGCAATGCTGATCAAGTTCCCTGGTTTCCTCTATAAGTCTGAAGTCTACACTGAGTGGACTGTTTGAGTTGAGGTAGTTATCACTGCCAGCAGTCAACTCCTTATCAGCTACTTTAAGGCCCTTAACAAAGGGTGTCCAATCTTACTGTGCAATATTAATATTAATACAAATGGTAATTTGACCAAGAGCAAGGCTATTAGGAGTGGCCCATGCAGTATCATAAAATGAAAATGCAAGTACTCTCAAAACTTAAACATCTCTACACAGATGAGCCAGAATGAAAGGTTTAAATACATTTAATAATAAATAATAAAAGGACAAGTAAATATTCAGTATATAATCACAGTGACATCAGAGTTCAAAATCACAGGAAATATTTAAAACAACGCTGCAGGACAGTCTCAAACAAATAAAGAAAAATATCTAAACTAAGCTTTGCTAGATACCTGACTATATCTAAGAGAATTATACTGTTCCCTAGAAACTTATTTCATCAGACAAGGCAGGTGTGTGGTGAATGGTTCCTGCTGTTGTTAGGTCCAAGACAGAATATAGAATGCTGTCTCTCTCTCTCTCTCGCTTTCTCTCTCTAACAGAGTTCTCAAATTAATATTTCAAATATTACTGCTGGGATAGCTTGCAGAATGACATAATTTCTTGTCATCTGACACTATCCCAGGTTAAACCCCTGCTGCAGGAAGCTAGCAGTATTTCGCATCTACCTGTGAAAATACAGAGACCTCAGATCTTTGGCAGATGCTGGAAGTAATAAAACAATTGCATCCCCTCACATTTCAAGACTAGTAATTATTTCACCTTAGAGACAGTACAGAAAGCTCCCTAGTTTTAGACATTGTCTCTCCTTGCTGCATTGAAACTGAAAGATATATTTTTTTATTGAGTAGCCATAAAGTAATTTAATTTCACAATTTTTCTGATGTTAACGTCTTGTATCCCAGTTTCCACTGTTAAAATATATACATTTAAACAGTTACAATAGTTTATTTACATTTCTGTTCTCTTCCAGCAGGGCACACTGTGGATAAATCTTTAAGCTTGGTACTTTACAAAATACCTTTTTTAAAAACGTCTGTACAAGTTTGATATACACATGACATAAAGTTCTAATGCAGTTGTAACACAAGCATCTTATATGAATCATGTTGATATTCACAAATAATATACAATTATTTACAAAATTCCAGATAGCTGGGCTGGCAGTATATCCCTTTGTCACAACAGGTACTGACTGTTTCAGTGCTGCATACTTGGTCCCTAGTTTGGACTATTTGAGTGCTACATACTTGGTCCCAGGTACTGACTGTTTCAGTGCTACATATTTGGCCCCAGGTATGGACTGTTTAAGTGCCACATACTTGGTCCCAGGTATGGACTGTTTGAGTGCTACACATTTGGTCCCAGGTATGGACTGTTTCAATGGTACATACTTGGTCCGTGGTATGGATTGTTTCAGTGCTACATACTTGATCCCCAATATGGATTGTTTCAGTTCTACATACCTGGTCCCAGGTAGACTTTTTAGTGCTACATATTTGGTCCCAGGTACGGACTGTTTCAGTGCTACATACTTGGTCTCAGGTATGGACTCTTTCAGTGCTACATACTTAGTCTCAGGTATGGACTCTTTCAGTGCTACATATATTTGGTCCCAGGTATGGACTGTTTCAGTGCTACATACTTGGTCCCAATATGGATTGTTTCAGGGCTACATACTTGGTCCCAGGTATGGATTGTTTCAGTTTTACATATTTGGTCCCAGGTACAGACTTTTTCAGTGCTACATACCTGGTCCCAGGTAGGGATTGTTTCAGTGCTACATACTTGGTCCCAGGTATGGACAGAATACTACATACTTGGCCCCAGGTATGATTATCTGATGTGAAACCTGTGCTGTAATAGTGTTGCTGTGCTGTGGTTTCTTAAACACTCTTTTTTTTTCTTCTTCTTCTTTTATTTTCTGTCCCACTACATATACAGTGTTGAAGTTCCTCCTCATTCCCTCTAAATCTGTCAGAGCGAGCTACTTGATTCTGCCATGGAATATTGACAGGTTTTCTCCAGATGTATACCACATCTCTTTTAGGTAAAAAAGGCAATATTTAATTGCTGTAAGTGCAGTATAGTGGAGTAGGTTTTCTGATGTCAAGAAAGTCTTCTTTAGGATAATTTGACACATTGCAACTATATGGAACAGACCTTGAATATCAAGTTTCATTTTTAAGGAAGGATGCTGTTAAAGATACATTTACAGACCTGGTTAGCTATGATAAAGATATTACCTTATCCACTGCTGTTACATCTTCTGTGTCAACACAAACTAAAGATACTACACTTAATTTACATACACCACTGTTAACATCTTCAGAATTCCAGACTCATACTCTTATGACCAAGGAGACAGTAAACAAAAAGTTGTTTTGTAACAGCCACATACTGAATTTAGACAAAATGTGTTGCATGTAATTTCTGACTGTGCTTCTCATACCGATGACACTCACCTGCACTGGTGCAACTGTTTCAAGTAATATTCTACCTACTTCAGAGAAGTCTTCTCCTCATGCTTGGATGGATTGTTCAGCCCACACTGCCCCATCCCATCTTCCTCGTTGTCAGGAGATGAGTTCTTATAATCAACTACATATCATAATTTCTCTCCCTATTTCATCTCTGAGAAGTTTCTTAACTACATTTAAATGGGAGAAATCTATCCATTCTCCTGCGGGCTTTCCAAAATACTCTAAACAGAGAAAGAAATATACTCCAGACAGCAATTTATTACGACCTGTAACAGTTGAAGATGGTTCTGCTTTAGACTCTGTGTTATTACAACCATTAAACAAGCTCTTATTCTAGCTAATATGTCATTACGCTGACCGCCTTAAAAACCTCCAGCTATACTCTGTCGCATATCGTCTACTCAGAGGCGATCTCTGCTTAACATACAAGGCCATGTCAAACCCAGAGCTGTTGGACATGCTACACTTAAAGAAATCCCAATCCCTCAGAGCTACACGCTCCAGGGATCTAAACCTTGTCATCACAATAAACAAAACATGTTGGAGGGATAGGTTCCTGACCCAGAGACTCCCCAGACTCTGGAATAGATTGCCCATACATGTCAAGCAGAGTGCCTCTTTGGACCTCTTCAAGAGGAACCTTGACGATTGGATGGGAGAAAGGAAATTCACCCCAGGGATCACGTCAGTCGCCCTGCTAGACAGGGGTCCAGGAAAGTAAATAATGTGGGAAGAAATAGCCAGGGAATTGTTATGGCTAGGCTTGTATAGGCCCTAGGGCTGATAGCCTAGTACCAACCTATGAACCTATTAAAGCTGATAATTAGACCTTTGTTTCTAGAATTAACAAGGAATGGCTTACAGTATCCTATTTTTCCTGGATTCAGACTGTCTGAGGTTCTGGAGATTGTTAAATTAGTAATAGTAATGTGTAGGAAAACAAAAGCAAAATCAACTGTAACATAGTTATTGGATGTTGTAAAGGAGATAAAAGAACTGGAGATCAGATCTTTAGGAAAGAGATAAACAACACAGACAAACTGAATTCATAGGAACAACACATACAGGATAACATTCAGGAGAAGTGATACTGCAGGGAAGGCAGGACATGAGCAATCTATTTAATGTTAAATCATTTGTTAAGAGAATATGATATTTGTATAATGTGTACAATGGAAAAAATGTTGTGATGGTTTATTTGCTCTTTTACAATTGAATATGTACTCTTGTCACTACACAATATGTAATGTTAATAAAGATGTTAATAAACTACCAGTAATATGTACGGCTGTATCATTACTTATTATGATGGTGATGATCTGGTACCACCACACCATTCAATCATATGAAGGGATAATTAAGGACTGTAAGGAACATAAAGTACACTTAACTGTCAGCAAAATTATTTCTTCTCTCAGACTGTCAGACTAAAGGTTTACAAAAGCCAGATGATTCAATAGCTGGCTTTGCAAACTGGGGCTGCAGGGTAAAGTTGGAGCAATTCTGTGTGCTAAGAAAATATGGTTTGTGCTTCTAGCATGTTTAATACATCCAAGTTATTTGGCTGGTAAACAACTGATTACTTAAGTAAAAGACACCATGTAACCTTTCTTAGTAAACTGCAATGTAAGGAACCCCCATCTCCTGGAAGGCTGGAACTTGATATCCACCTGAATGTATTCTATGCTAACACTTGTAGCATGTATAATAAAAAGGATGAAGTAGCATTCATAATTGCTGACTGAAATTATAAATCTCATGGCAACACAGGCAAAGGATGCTTCACAAATACTTTTTCCATGTTTCAAGAAGTACTAATGTACTAGACCTACTTCTGGAGGAGGGGATCTTCATTTTATTTCATATTATGATAAAAGCTCAACTAGCTCTTGTTTAACTAATTTATGCAATGCTAGCTTTAGGCTAGCATAAAAGCCAAACATGCTTTCTGTAACCTCATTGCTTATTAAAGAAACTCGGAGATTAATGCAGATCATCATGCATCCTTAATGACTATACTTTTTAATATAGTTATCATAATGGTTGGTGATTTCAGTTATCAGTGACTGGGATACATTCTTTAGTGAATCTCACCTTCTTTCTGTACATGTAGACATCATTACTACAAAATGCATTTTCTAGATGGTTAGGATGCCTATCAGATGCAGTCATATTCTAGATCTGGTTGTGGCAATTTTTTTTAGCTTTTACTGTGCAATTACAGATAAAGAACTGTTAAGTATAACAGCATCTTGCAAGTGAGTTTGTATCCCTTCCGTTAAGTATTACACCAGTAAAATAACTTTAAATGTTTACAGTTGACTAGATCATTCTAAAATGTTATCTAGCATCAGGCTGACTAACTGGCAAACATTTACTACTCCAGCCATGACTGGTTGTGGATGACATGCATTAAAAACCTTATACATGGTACCATTACTAAAGAATTCTAAACAAAAGCAGTATCCATCTACATGGAAAACTACCCATTATGATGGAATAAGTATTTCAGCCAAATGGTAAGGAAAAAAATATAGGGGGCAATAATTTATATTAGATTTCTATAAAACACAACAAATAATGACAGTACTACTGCAAGATGGGTTAAAGTGGCAATTACTTGTGCTAAGTCACATTATGAGTCTAGATTTGCTAAAGGGAAAGACAACAGAAGGTCTTACTATAAATACTTATGCTCCCAGTTGTGAACTCCCATACCAATGTCCCCATTAGTGCTTGACAAAACTGCTGTAACCTTTTGAAGGTAATAGCTGAAAGGCTGAATATTTGCTTCTTAAGTATCTCTGAGAATCCAAATCATGCTATTCGATCTCATATAGATATAACATGAATTGCTTGCACTCTCCTAGGTAGGGAGGTCATTAAGAAGGTTGTTTTTAAAATTAAGAGACTAGGTTTGATGAGTCCAGGCAACATACTTTGGTCTTTAACACATTAAGGGACATACTAATCAAACAACCGTTCATATTTCTCCAATGAATTACTATCTCAGGGATATGTTCTTGAAGATTATCCTTGTTCCCAAGGGTGGGGCTATGGAAAGAGCTATAAATTACTGTTTAGTCAATTTAATGAAAAATTCAGACATCTACATTGCTCTCACTTACACAGATCAATGCAGAGCAGCATAGCTTTGCTCCCATCAGATCTACCGTGAATAGACAGACTGATTTTATGACACCATTGAGTATGGCAACAGAAAATGGACTTACTGTAATTATAATATACACAGGAAAATATCAGGCAAGTTATCACTGGGACCAGAACAGGGCTAGCCATATACACCTCTAAAGAGACCCCCTTAAACATTTTTGCCGCCCTTAAAGAGTACTTAAAAGTGCTCACCCATACCCTCTCAACCTCTTAGCACAAGAAATCTGGACAAACCTAAAATAATGGTTGGAACAAAGGTCTAAAAATAGGTATATATTTTAAACATTGCTCTTATAAACTTAGTTGCTAGACTAACAGGTTTTATGTTAGCATACATTTTCTGAAGGACATAAAGTCTAAATTCAAAGGTGTATCGTTATTTAGTGACTTAAATCCTCAGTAATCCTCAGTTGAGCCAGTAAAGCTCAAATTGTATGGGGAACAGACCAACAACATGAGTCAAAAAATCTGGACATTTTGCAAAAATCTATTTAGTTGAGAGGTATGTGTCCACCTCTCAAATCAAGCAGGGCTGTATATGAAACCCCAGGTGTAATTTTGTGTCTGCCCATCATCAAGACCAGTGTCAAAGGAAAACAAAGCTGCATTTTGTTTGATCTGTAATGGAAACTTATTCAATACACTGAGAATATATCAAGTTAGGAACCTATTCTTCCAGTGGGTCCTGTTTGTTTATTGGTGTACATTTAGGCCCCTAGTATAAGTGCTTGTAGAAGCACTAGACTTACGAAAAAAATAGGAGACCAAATAGGACTGAGTGTTTCGTGGCTCAGAAATGTGACTAGTAGGCTACTGAGTACAAGAAAACGTATGCTAATCTATCAATCAAGTTGAAGGATTTACAAATGTTACTTATTACTTTCTTGGGCTGGGGTTAAAGAGCATTGGAGCCTGTCCAGCTGAGTGATATCCTTAGAATTTGTACATACCAAAGTGGGATCGGATAAGAGAAGTGCACTTGGAATTGGGCTTTGTAAAAATGTTCATTTCTGTCTCACTCACTAAGGAATACAGTCTTATCAGTCACAATACTAATTTTTACATCACTAAATGTATTAACAGCTGGCTACGTAACAGGGTATAAAGGGTCATGCCTACAGATGACTTTTTGAGTTCATGTCGATCAATCGAAGGCGCTTTCAATAAACACAAATAAACCAAAACTAGTTCACCAAAACCACCTTCAGAAAAACATTGAAACATTTTTTTTTTTGCAGGGGGCAAGAATTATACTAACGCCAAGGTCGCACAATAGTGGTGAAGAAGGCAATCTCCATTTTTGTCAAAGGCGGTTTCGGCAAACTGGCTTTGGTTTCTTTGTGTTCACCGAAATCACCTTTGATCCAACGACATGCTCCCTGACTTGTCTTGCTGGAAACCAATAAGATCGGATATCCTGGGGCCCATTTTGTTGAATTAAATTTTCTCATCCTTTTCTAAGGGCATCACATTGCTGGTTAGAAATATATGCAGAAGACTGGTGGTAACAGCCTCCCATGATACTGATAAACTCTTACTTAGGCAGTATACATTCATAGGCTATGCTTGTAGGTCTGAACTGTAATTTTTGGAAGTGCAAACTGATGCTTTTTGGTAACTAAAAGTTGTTCTGAAAAAGAAAAAATGTAGGTATTATACTTAAACTAAACTCTCTGTCAAGGAATGTGTTTTGTTAATCAGGTTCAAAGCACTAAAGCAAGACAGTTTATTGTAACAAAAGTACTGAATATGGAGATTCAGTTATTTTGACTAATCTTTATAAATCTATTATTTGACCAATCACTGAATAAAACACACATTCTATGCTTATAATTTTACTGAAATTAACTTGCAGTTGTTCAAAGTAAGTTTTCTAAAATAATTCCTAGTGTCACTAGCCTACTGTGATCTTCACAGCATTACTTATCATACAGTCAAAGGAAAGCTGTACTTACTATATAATGCAATTTGTGATGAGGCATTAAGGGCTATACTAGGTTTAGAACTAAAAGAAAGCCTTTAACTACCATTTTACTCACCGCACATCTTTCTTAATAAGTCAGTAAAATGGCAGATTTGTTTTCTAGCTCATTTCTTAACTGACTACCAGAACGTGTTAAATGTGGTTGTTGTGTCTTTCGGCTTTGCCCGGTTAGAGGTCGCCACAGTGGAACTCCGGTCCGCTAATGATTGGCAGTAGATTTTTACGTGCTGAGTTGCCAGCCCTGACGCACAACCTTCAATGAAGGTACGCTCATTCACACATGTCTCCACACAGAAGACGCTCTAGCTGAGAATCGAACAGGACAACGTCTTACTGTGAGGTGACAACACTACGGCAGCACCACCACTGCAGTTAATGTGTTAAATGTGGTAAAAATTTTAAACAATTTAAAGTGTTATTAGATAACTCAGTAGGGGACCACAAATACAGCTTCTGGTTTAAGGACTTTGATTTCCTGGTAGGTTTCAGAACCTGAAAACAGGAAAAACCTTCAGTGAAAGTATGAAACTATGTAGGGAGAGGATAGATACTGTGCTACTGCAATGATCTTTTTATCACCAACATCTTGACAACATGCAAAATGTTCAAAACTGTAAGATATCTGACTTGCATTACCCCAAAAGTCGACATGTATGCCTCATCACATAAGGAAATGGGGGGCATTCATTAAAACGTCATTATTCCATAGCCTGGCTCCAGAGTTTGAAGAGTAAAGCCCTGATTATGATCCAGATTATCAGGATACTAGCAGTGGCTCAGGAGCTGAAGGAGCTAAGGAAAGGGGAGTGAGCATCTGTCAGCTCACCCCTCCTGGACTAAAGGATCCAGCTGCTTGCTGTGATTGCACTCTGAAAGTGTAGGCTTGTTGTGGCAGATTGCTGAAAAAAACTAGGGGACATAGGCTTCCTTCACCAGCCCTTTAACAATAGCCCTTGGAGCAAATGGGTAGACAGAGCATATACATGCAAGGGGTGGGCTTAATGTGGTACTGTGATGACATTTATTTATCTGGGTAATGCACTGATCACAAATAACTAACTTCAGACACAGTTTGGATGAACACAATCACATGCATACAGTAAATCTGCTAATATAACAATTAGTATAATGTATAGTTACATATTAATAAAATTAGTCACAGTTTAAATGTTATATACAGTGTGTACAACCATGTGATTCAAGAATAAACTGAAGAAATTGCTGAGGAAGAGACTGATAAGATGTTTGTAAGGGACTAAGTCATTTGTTCCACTTGACTGCATCTACTTTGGGATTCTTTGTGGTAATAACTACTTGATAGCATCTACCTTGGGATTCTTTGTAGTAATAAGTTTTAAATTGCAATCTAAACTTGGAATGAATATAAAGATAAGTCTTATACAAAGTGTCAGTGAGTCCCATAGCTTTTGGTGCAAGAAGTGAAAATATGTACTACATGAAAGCCTACTTCACCACCAAGGGGTGAGGCTAGGCTTACAGGTAATGTGCTTAGTCATCAGCACTAATGAAATAACCCTGTTGGTCTATGGGCTGGTTGAGGGAGTGACAGTGGCATGGGGCAGGCAAGCCATTCTTTAGGCATTTAGGTTGCACAGTGTGAATCGTCATATTAGCCCAATTCCTATGGGCCCATGGCCTTTCACTTCCATTACTGGTGGAAGAGGACTGGCAAGTCATTCAGTGGACATTTGGCTATAGGAGCATGCTGATAGTCTGCGTTCAGCAGGGACAACAGCATCTTCATATCTGCCTGAATGATGGTTCCTCCAGGTGACTCTCAACTCAGTTCAGGAGAAAAATTAACCTGAGTTCAACTGAGGGAGGCTTAATGATCAGCAAGCACAGGGGCAAAAACACCTAAAAAAAACAAACAAACAAAAAAAAACATAATTATACAGCACCAGTGCAATGGCTTATAGCCCACAAATACTGCAAAGCATATGAAAGACGTGGTAAATTCCGAAAGATACAGTACAGCTTCATTTGGCTGAGACAAACTGACAAAATAGGGTCAGTTAAAATATTTTTTTTTTTACAAGGGGTTTCTGGTGATATTGGTGAAGTATGCAAATGTGCTCCTTGATTGCCATCAGATAATATCAGGAAGAGCACATTGAATCCAGCTCAACTAAGTGTTTTGCTACAGTGAGTAGAAGAAAAGTTGTATTATATTTCATGACTTGATTTAAAGGAAAACTATGACTACAGAAAATGAGTAACCTGAAGAGTTGCATCTGTCGACTGCACTGGGATTCAATACAACAAGAAATAAATGTGCATCAGAGAACTGTGAAAGCTAATGAGTGACCAGAGCAGGGTAATTATGGAAAAAAACTCTGAGCAGATAACCAAGATATTTTCTATAGTGAGATAAGCAAAATTAGCTTTCTACTTGTAGAAGTGACAAAATTAAAGGCAGAGACAGAGTAGGCAATGAATCTGCACGTAAATGGTATAAAAAGGGCAAACGGACTTAAAGAGAAGCAAAAGTCTGTGTTTTCATACATGAAAATATTAAAAGGGAAACAATACAGAAGATGAGGCTTGAAGGAACATTTATTTGAATTATTAGCATAACAGAAAAAGAAGGCAGCCAAGACTGTTCGTGCTATGTGGAAGAAAACCAGGCAGATTGGACTGGTGTTGGTGCTGCTGAGACAAAGGTCAGGAAGGCTCAAGACCAGGTTATTTGTACTGGGTAGAATGAGGAATAGCAATTATCCATGGCATACTTTGGTACGTTTTGAGACTCATAAATTTAAAAGACTACATTCTGTGCTTGGTGTTGAGGCAATGGAAGCTGTGCTAAACAGGAGAAAAATAGTGTTCTTTGACAGCTAGTATTATATGTACATGAGGAAATAGACAGCAAAGTGTTCTACAATGAAGGAAGGCAGAATAAGAAAGTTTAATACTGAATACACTGGACTACCTGGTGGCATTTCAGATTTCTTTCCTGGGTGGGTTTAAAACATTTACAGATGTGCAGGAGGCTGTAAGAGAGAGATTTAAGTGTATGCGCCAAAAGAAGGGTACAAAGAGAACAAATCAGAGAAAATGGTGGGGAGTGGAGAAGGATCGGAGAGAGCTAAAAAGTTGTGTAAAATAAGCTAAACTATTTAGGTGTTTGTGATGTGCATATCTGAGACTTATAAAGCATTTATTCTGCAAACATACAAGTGCTGAACAGCTGAGAAGTTAAAAGACCAGGTGTTTTTCAGAAACATGGTACAGCGACTTTACCTATGGAGTAGACTGCATCTGAAAAAAAGAAGTTATGTACTCACCATAATTTTCCATGTTTGTTGTCCTTGATCTCACCTTCCTTCTTGCTGTTTGGGTTTGGAGCCAATCCTAGGCTCTGACTCGGCCGCATACTATAGCTCGAGAGCTTCGACTCAGCCGTATACTATAGCTCGAGAGCTTTTACTGGCTTGATGCTAGCCCCTATCCCGGCATGCCTAGAGGTAGTTACCCAGATCTCGTTTGTGATAGCCCAACACTACACCATATAAAAGATAAGAGCTATACTCTACTTTATATATTCGATGACAGCTGCATATAAAGGTATGATCCCTCCACAAGGTAACAGTAGTAAACTGAGACTGACCATAAGGAATGGCATAAAGGAAGCCGAGCCAGTATAGCCAATAAAACAAGGGATTCCTCTTGATCCTCCAGGAAGGAGGGAGGGACGCAAAAAGGAAGAAGGCAAGATCAAGGACAACAAACATGGAATGTTATGGTGAGTACATAACTTTTTTAGTTTATGTTGTCCATATCTCGCCATCGTTCTTGCTGTTTGGGACAGTGTCCCCAGCACCTGATTCTTGGGTGGCTCACTGGAAAGAACTCTTCAGGACCGTGAAACCAAAGGATGCCTTTTCCAGGAAGCCACATCTACTTTGTAATGAGTGATAAAGGTATGAGGATTAGCCCATGTAGCTGCTGCACAGATCGAATCCAAAGGCAATCTGGCCTGAAAGGAAATAGAGGTAGACAAGGCACTTGTAGAGTGCCCTTTAATTTTCCCTCAAAGTGTTTGTTTATGGAACTCATAGGCATGTTTAATAGTGTCTGAAAGCCACATTGATAAAGTCACCTTTGAGACTGCACAACCTCTTTTATTGTCTGCAAAGGATATAAACAATTGATCAGATTTTCTAAATTCCTTGGTCCATGTAAATAGAAACGTAACTGTCTATGAACATCCAATTGATGAAGCTTATACTCTGCCTTGTTGCCATGATTGGGAAGAACACAAAAAAATACACACCACACCAGGAAAAAGTTGGAAAAAGCTTTACTGGTGCATATTTCAATACTGTATTCATTTTATAAAATACATAAAAAACTTTACTACTGATAGATTCCAAAGACCAAATAACAGATATCAGAACAGAGAAATAGCATACATTCTACCCTGTATGTATAACCCCAACTCATATTTAAATTAATATTAAGATTCAATCCCCCTGGATAAAGAGTACTACAGGACTTTCCACTCTTCCTCTCCTAATGTCACCTAAGTGTAGCAGAACACTTTGTTAGGTATCATGATGGATCAGATTCAACCTTTTTCCTATAGTGTGTTGACCAAGCCCAGTTATTGTCAGGGGGATGAATTTGTAAGGAAATTGACATGGTTAGAAACCAAATGTATTATTAATTTTGGCACTCTTTATCCAGGGGGACTGAATCTTGATATTAATTTAAATGTGAGTTAGGGTTATACATACAGGGTAGAATGTATGCTATATCTCTGTTCTGATATCCATTATTTGGTCTTTGGAATCTATCAATAGTAAAGTTTTTTTATGTATTTTATAAAATGAATACAGTACTGAAATATATTCCTTCATATATCTAGAGGTATCAAGTTTCTCAAAGCATTTAATAAATTATTATATTTTTATATAACACAGTATGACACTTTAATATGGAATGTTTATATATTTAATGGGAATGGGAACAGGCAATTTGCATTTCATTATATTAATTAATTTAATTGATGTATTGTCATTCAATTATGCAATGAATGAAGTTGTATAAAAGTTAGGGCTGTGTGGTGTAGGAAACATTCATTGAAGGCGCAAGTCGAGGTACCGGATGCACCAGTAAAGCTTTTTCCAACTTTTTACTGGTGTGGTGTGTATTTTTTTAATTTCTTGTTCGAGGTGTGTAGAAGCTATTTGGTGAAGAACACAGGAAGCTCTATGGATTGATTCAGATTGTATTCAGAACATACCTTGGGTAAGAAAGAGGGGTTGGTTCTGAGAGAAACACGATCTTTATAGAAAATTAAGTAAGGGGGACGAACAGATAAGGCCTGTAATTCTGACACCCTTCTAGCTGAGGTAATTGCAGACAAGAGAAGGGTCTTCCAAGTCAGAAACTTGAGCAGACAAGAAGCAGATGGTTCAAAGGGAGGAAGAATCAAAGCGTCTAAAACTAAATTTAGATTCCAGGGAGGAAGAGGTTCTCTTATCGGAGGTCTTAATAGGATAGCACCTCTTAGAAAAGCCTTGCATAACCTATGGGACATGATATTGGCACCCATTTCTCCCATATGGAAATTTGAAATGGCAGCTAACTGAACTCAGATAGTAGCTGCAGCTACTCTTTGGTCAAATGTTTCAGTGAGAAATTCAAGAATCTTTGAAATGGGAGCAGTAAAAGGATCAACCTGATTTTTGCCTGCCCAACAAGAGAACATCTTTCATTTACTAGCATAAAGTCTCCTAGTAGTGGGCTTATGGGAGGAAATCAAAATGTGCCGAACTGCTGGGGAAACATCAGGATGCCTGGCTAAGACCGGAAGTGGAGAAACCAAGCTGTGACCTTGAGAGTTTGAATGGAAGGATGGAGAGCCCCCGACTGATGTCTCAGAAGATCTGGCACTGGGTCCAGGATCCAAGGCTCCCCTTGCAGGTGAGGCCAAAGGAATGGGAACCATATCTGATGAGGCCAGTAAGGGGTAATTTGGATTAACTTGCAACCCAATGACTGTGCTTTCTGGAGAACCTTGGGGATCAGGGGAAAAGGTGGAAAGGCGTAAAGCAGCCCCAGGGGCCAATCGTGAACAAGTGCATCCCTGGGTGACTGTCCCGGTGGTGGGACAAAGTAGCTGCAGTTGTTGTTGAAGGGGTGACAAACAGATCGCAGCTTGGCTGGCCCCATTTGCGAAAGATCAAGTCCGCAACTTCCTGCTTCAGGGACCACTTGTGGGGCCTCAGGATGGCCCTGCTGAGCTTGTTCGCTATCACGTTGGATTTTCCCGGGATGTGCATTGCAACCAGAAAGTGCTGGGAAGACATCGCCCATTGCCAAACTCGTAGAGCCTCTCAACACAAGGGGTAAGATCTGGTTCTACCTTGTTTGTTGATGTACCATACTACCGACATATTATCCATTTGAATTGCTACAGTCCCTGTAGGTAGAGAGTTCTGAAGTGTTTGCAATGCCAGGAGCACTGCTCTCATCTCCAGGACATTGATGTGCAAGTGGTACTTGTGATCCTGCCAAGTTCTTTGAACAGTCTGTCCCAGATAATGCCCCCCCCCCACTCTATCTGGGAAGCGTCCGTGGTCACTGTGGCTACAGGTTGGGGGGTAGAAATGGCCTGCCTATTGTCACCATAGGGAGTGAAGCCACCACTCCAGATCCCTTTTGTAGGATTCTGTCATTAGAATCTGATATGACATGGGTAAATCCTGGAATGACCATTTTGCAAATAGAAGCCATTGTAGAATTCTCATGTGGAAGCAGGCCATAGAGACCAGAGCATACCTCTCAACCTGCAAACATCAAAAATCTGGCCAAAGACCTGTGAGAAATAGGTACAAATCTTTATGCTGATTAACATAAAAGTTACATACATAATTATGCAACTCCGCCCACTCCAAATGGAATTGTGGGATACCAACATTTAAACACAAAATGAAGAGCAGACAAAATATTAAACACAAAATATGATCTCTGCTACATAATGTAGTGTTTTTAACCTACAATTTATTATATTTAATGTAATACTACAGTGCATGAGCATAAGTGTTGTGAGAGGAATTGTACTAGATGAAGGCTTCCTTAATCCTTCCCCAGACCAACAACATCCTGAAGGCAGAGTTAGTTAATACCTGCATTTTTGTGATGTTTTCTCACAGCTTAATTTCCCACAATTTAAGGTAAATGTGAAGTGCAACATATATTAAACACCATTCCTTTCATTAGTATAGTACTATAAAGCATTTATGAGTAATATACGATGTTGCACTCTCTTTTGCAAAACAAGTCCACACAATAGTAAATAAAACAACAAGAACAAAAAGCATTAACTAATTGCTAGATTGCCCCTGCAGGGACAAACATTGCCCTGCCTACACATCAGAACTTAAACTGCTATGATCTTTAGTCCATTCAATGCTATTTTATGGTGCCATCATGGATACAAGCTTTGTAACAAGTCAATTAATAATGTTGAAGAAAATATTATCATAAATCAGCACAGTTACCCTAGGTTCTGTACCTAGATCCCAAACACTACACTCTCCATTTATTCCTCATGTGGCCTTTATTTAAAAATAAACTATTATGTATTGCTAAACAATGCCTTTAAATTTCTCCAGAGTCCAACCTAAAGATTCATCAACAATCTCTAATTTCATTTAATGGTCACATCCTGCTAAATATCTCTATTTAGGTAATAATCAACTCATGAAGACATCATACAGTCATCATAGCTTATACAATGATACTCTACTCAGAAATGTCATGGAAAGTGCATGGAACAACTTACCCTCAGGAATAAAGGTCTTTAACCACCACACTGATAAGGTACACTGCCACTGTTATGAACTGTTCTTACTCTCTCATCCTTCCCCTCTATTCCTACTGTACAACACCTGCAGTTACATCATATCAGTTGTGTACAATTTACATCTGCCTTATTTTATGGGTTGGGAGGGTGGCCTAATGGTTAAGCTGTTTGCCTTACAAACACAAGGTGCAGGGTTTGAGTCTCAGAAGGGATAACTGGCTAGGCTTAATATGGCTCGCAGTTAGCTTAGTACTATGAACCTATGCAGCCCCCTCCTCACAAAAAGAGACATATGCTAAACAGCTTACAAGCTTTACTCTGGTTATTTTCCTGTCTCGTTCTTTACATGACCAGCAATTCACTCAGTATATATTGCTATTGCTGTTATTAAGCCAACCATATGCACATGCAAAGTACAATATTACTACAGGCACTTTGTTCACTACATTCATTTATTTGGATAACACTAACCTCTGTAGTGTATGCCATCAAGTGTATTTAGGCAGAAAAGTAAACTACTAGATTATATAACTGTTTATGCTAAACCAAGCATTGAACATCCCAGTCAACAAAACATAATGCACAAGCATTGAAATGAAACATTTCCCCAGACCCCCACTAATCCCTTCAGCAGTATGTCTCCAAGTATGTACAAGCACCAAAAAGAAACATTTCCCCCAGCGATCCATCCATTCCCTTCAGTAGTTAAAAGTATCCACAAGCAGTTATGCACCAAAATGAAACATTTCCTCCAAACCCCCATTAATGCCTACAGCAGTATGTCTCAAAGTGTGCACAAGCACCACAATGAAACATTTCTCCCAGCAATCCATTCCCTTCAGCATTTTCAAGTAGGCACAAGCACCAGAATGAAAGATTTCCCCCAGACTCCCACTAATCCCTTCAGCAGTATGTCTCCAATATGTATAAGCACCAAAATGAAATATTTCCCCCACTGCACCAGTCCCTTCATCAAGACAATTGCTGGCAATGACATTCATAATCATGGAGTGGGACTTTGCATTTTTTGTTAATCTGTGAAGAACACTGAAGAGCAGTGGTATGTGGTTAAGCAAACCATGGACTTTCAGGATGACAACAAAAATGTAGAGGCCTTTTTACAAAAATTGTTTATCACCTCCCTCCCTCTCCCTATCACAAAAGTGTACAGTATAGTTAACTACACACACACACTCACATACATGAAAGAATACATAAACACCATTTCATGCTACAATATTTAAGGATCACTGTCAACTACTAACTTGCTTTAGAGGTAGATTACAAGAACTACAGTTAACAATGTAATAGAACAGTAATGCAAGGGGCATTAAAAAATGGAAAAAAAAAAAAAAAACAACAAGCACAACTTTTGACAGCATTCTGAAACATGGATTCATGAATACCCTAGCACCATTGTGTTTATTCACATATTCCATGCAATGATGCTGCTTGTAGAAAGCATAAATTAATTACTCACACAGCAATTAATATGCTGTATGAAATTTGACATTAATGCAAATGAAAAATAAAAACATGCAAAGCAGCATGTATACATTAAGTACCTTATACATATCGCAAAACAGCATGAGCACTGTCACTTAGACGCTACTCGTTTGAATTGTACTTTATGTTAATTAAACCCTTCCTGTCACACTGCCTAGCTACGTTACTGCCTCTGACATTAACGGGACTGCTTTGCCAATTGCCACATAAGTGTTAGCGTCATATGAAGTACTAGCAGTACACTACACGACAACTAATAAAGCTACCCCAACTAGTAAATATATATATTAAAAAAACAGACTACGCAGTACTATAACAAAACAATAAATACACAAATTTCAACGAAGCACAAGCACACTGTATGCCACTGTTCTATGCCAGAAATCACAGCAGCTACTGCATTTCAACCATCTGGTGACTGGCGAATAGTCATAAAAATAAAATAAACAACAGCAATAGGTCAGTCAGGCGATAATTAGGTGTCTCAGTGTAAGGAATATTAGGGGCCAGGCACAGTTTCTCCTAAAACTTTTGTTTTAATGGCAATATCACATCTGTTTTGTTTGTTGTTTTATTAGTCACATAAAAGATTTAAACTAAAGTTACGACTTGCGTGACCCACAAATCAAGTCAGAGATAAAAATATACTGCAAGAAAATACTAACATTCTACAAAAATAAACAGCAAATAATGATAACTATACGTGAATATGGACATAAATAATACTGACTATAGTTCATAAAGGGAAAAGATAATTAATCGACATCTTGCCCAAGTGTACGTGCAAAACAGACAGTCCCACTTCTACGTGTACGTCAGGACGCACAAGTCTTACTGCTTAAAATATTGCTTTATAAACAAAAATATAACTTTCTACCATATTAACAGATTGCAGAAATGAAGCTGTAATTTGAAAGGATTACCGAAAGCAATGTTGATGCATTTGCTAGTAACTGTTCCTGCCCTATAAACCCAGGATTTAGCTGACCAACATTTAACCATAAAATAATGGAACAAAGAAGGCTACAGTCTGCTGCGGTGGGATAAAAAAAATAAAGAGTCCCATACTGAACATAAGAGATGATACAGGAATTTTCTTATTGTCTGTTATTTCAAACAGATGAGGTTGGAGTTGGGTATGGCAGTCTCAGAAATGTACTGTCCCCACCCCTTGATTTAAAATACTTTTTGAAAACATAGGACATTACACAGTACACAACAATAATACACACTAGAAGGAGATTCTAGGGGGCATTACTAAATCAAAAGATTCGTCTTGACAATGAGTACTTAAATTCATAATTAATGTACAGAAAATAGTGGTAATAAAAGAGCAAATTTGAACAATTTTTAAACATTCCTCCTGGGGAGTGTATAATAACAAATGGTAAAAAAAAATTATATTAATACGCAGTACCTGTCCACAACAACAGAGCTACCTCGATGAGGCAAAATCATGTTAAATAAAGTTCCCTTTACACTTCCATTTTTAGGCCTTTAACGAAAAAAATAAATGTAATAAAAACAGCTTCTGCTCAATCGCAGGCACCCCTAAAAGCAATGGGTACTATATAGTACACCTTGTAGCGAGCTCAGAGACCATCCTAAGCAAACATCCACCGCCTGCACTGTTCTGGAAACATGTCGAAAAAATACAAGTTGTCAAAATTTTATAAAAAGATCACTATAAACATAAACCGAAGAGAACAGTACAACTCCTAGCTGGATGTAACATTCCACCTATCGTTCTGTCACCCTTTATGATTATTTTCTGTGCTAAAAATATTAAACTGCGGTGCACCACTTCTTCTTCCTCTTACCTGCATCCTGCATCATTTTACTGTTCTCAGTCTCCATTCATTGAAAACCGCATGTTTCAGAAGCGGAAATGAAAAATATTCAGAATCCACCCACAGACGAATTCCGATAGGGCGGCAGTCTGCCTCATGATGCTGTCATCGTGCACGCCCCTCCACATGATGAAGTCGGCAAATATTTCAACTTTAAAAAAAATTTGAAAAAAAAACACCAGGAAATTTGGGAATTAAAGGGGCAATTCGTGGCACCCCATTATTTTGCCCTCACTACCGAAGAATTCGGTATGGTTGAGAGGTATGGACCAGAGTGATTGCCGCCACCACAGAACCCAGTATCTTGACGACGAATCTTGCTTGAATCCTCTTTTGTGTGAACAGTATGATAACTTGGCGATGGATCATTAATACTCTTTCTTGAGGCATCTTTGCTATCATGGCCCTTGTGTCTAAATTTGCCCCTATAAAGGTAATATACTGACAAGACAACAAGGCAGATTTTTCGTAGTTTATGGTCATCCCAAGTTGAGAACAAAAGCGGATTGTGTATTGCCTTGCCCTGATCAGTTGATGCTTGGTGGTGGCAGTAAGAAGCCAGTTGTCTTGCTATGGAAACACTCGGAATCCTTGATGCCTCAGGTGAGCCGCAACTACTGCCATGCATTTGGTGAAGACTCTGGGAGCTGTGGTGAGACCAAAGGGCAGAGCTCTGAACTGATAGTGACTGGCTCCCAGCTGGAAGCATAGATATATCCTTGACTGTCTGTCCATTTTTATATGGTAGTACGCATCCTGAAGATCGATAGAGCACATCCAATTGTCCTGTCCCAGAAAGGGAAGAATGGACTGCAGTGTTGCCATCTGGAACTTTGTTTTCTTGACTGACTTGTTTCATCTGCTGAGATCCAAAATGGGTCTCCATTCCCCTGTTTTCTTTGGAACTAAAAAGAACCTTGAGTAAGTTCTGGATCTGATTTGGTCTGCGGGGTCTTCCTGGATGGCTCTTTTTCTTACCAACCTTTGAACCTCCAGGTTTGCTTGATCCTGAAGACTGGGTGGAACATCTGGGATACAGTATTGCCTTTTTGATAGGGGAAGTCTTGAGAAGGGAATATTGTAACCTCCATAGGTTCATAGGTTCATACTAGGCTATCTGCCCTGGGGCAATTATAAGCCTAGCCCGATTCTGTATGGCTTACACCACCCCTTGATTTGAGTATACTGTGCCCTTTTTAAGGTTTAGTTTACTGTGCCTCTGTCTAATAGTGACACGGGAGTAATCCCTGGGACAAACCTACGATCCCCCATCCACCTATCGAGATTCTTCTTGAAGAGATTCAGTGAGGTGGTCTGCCTCACATGAACTGGAATTCTATTCCAGAGCGAAGGGAGCCTCTGGGTTATGAACCTGTCCCTCCAGCAAGTTCTATTTATTACTGTGCTGAGGTTCAAGTCCCTCGAGCAAGTGGCTCTAAGGGATTTAGATTTACTGAGGTGGAGCATGTCCATTAATTCTGGATTTGACATAGCTTTGTATGTCAGGCATAGATCGCCTCGAAGTAAGCGGTATGCAACTGAGTAGAGCTGGAGTTTTTTTAACCGAGCAGCATATGGCATCTGTTTGAGACCCTTGATCCTCTTGGTGAGATACTTTTGGGGTCTTTCTAATTGCTGCAGGTGTCGGGTAAGGTACATCCCAAAAGGGGCATTGTATTCTATGATGGGCCTGATGAGGGATGAATAAAGGGGCACGATTACCTCTCTTGATCTAGATGTGAAACCCTTCGTGATGAGGTGGGCTATGTAGAAGGTCTTTCTAACCACTTTGGCAATGTAGTTTTCAAAGGAGAGATTGCTATCAACTTGGGTCCCCAGGTCCCTAATAACTTTCTCTGTACTTAATGGGTTTCCACCTATGTGGTAATTTGCGGGCACATTGTTTTTGCCAAAGGGTATGACTATACATTTTTTGACATTTAGCTTTAAAACATGGTGCTGGCACCAGTTATCTGTCTATGTGAGACCTTTTTGAAGGATGTTTGTGTCAGCTGGAGAGTCGATTATGGTGCCCAGTTTGCAGTCGTCTGCGAACATGGTGAGCCATAGTCCTCCCACGTTTGCCTGTACCTCGGAAAAATATATACCGAACAAGAGTGGTCCCAGGACAGAACCCTGTGGGACGCCACTTGTGACCGGTTTTGAGTCTGACATGGCTCCAGTAACTCTCACTCTGTGGGTTCTGTCTTTGAGCCAGTTTGCGACCCATCTTATGACATAGGGGTTTATATTTAAGCTGGATAGCTTATCTATGATGCCCAAGTGGGGTATTGTGTCAAATGCCTTTGCAAGGTCCAGATAGGCTGTGTGGACTACCTTCCCTTCATCTATGGCTTTGGTGACTGTTTCGAAAAAGTCAACCAGGTTCAAAAGGCAGGATCTGCCCTTGACAAAGCTGAACTGGGTAGGATCTAGTGTCTGTAGGTCCCCAATGTCTTTGTTTATGAGCTCCATGATGATCCTCTCCATAGTCTTGCAGACTAAGCTAGTCAGGCTTATGGGGCGATAGTTTCCAGGGTCCGTAGAGGCTCCACCTTTGTTGAGTGGGACCACTGTTGCTGTACGCCATTCTGTGGGCACATATCCTGTAGTGAGGCTGAGATTGTATAGCTGTTTTATTTAAGGGATTAGTTCCTCTTGGAGTTCATGTACGACGCAACCTGGGACGCCATCTGGTCCCATGGAAGCAGTGTTTTTTGCTTTGGAGAGGGCAGCCTTCACCTGAGCATCAGAGAAGTTTGGGAGGCAGCCCTCTGCCGGGATAGATACTTGCTCTTTTGGGGGGAAGGGGGTGGAGAAGTCTGCACTGAACCTGTCTGCCAGGATATTGGCGATGTCTGTGGGTTCAGTGTATTTTTTGTCGTTTAGAATCAACTCAAATATTATGGATAGTACCCATGTATCTTCTGTGACTGTCTGTCAGGCTTTTGGGTACAAGGATAATCTCCCCCCGACTGTCTTCAGAGTCGGACACTAGGGCCTCCCTTCAGGAGCGCTGGAAGGGCCTACCAGGAAAGGTATCTCTGTCACCCTGGTTCTGCAGACCCCTCCTGTCGTGAGGTCGGAGTCTTCCATTGTTATTTCCCCCTCTGCCCCTGGGGGGCAATTCTCCACATGTGTCAGGCAAAGCTCTCTGGGATTTCCGGAATCACATATTTCCACTCTTCTGGCCTTTGGGATAGGGCCTAGATGGAGTAGAAATAATACTCCCATGGCAGAGAGAATTTTGCCATCCTGTTCACACCTGGTAAGAGTCTCTTTTACCTCAGGCCCGAACAAAGACGTGCCGTCAAAGGGGGCATTGGTAAAGGAAGACATGAAGGGCTCCGCAAAATGACAAAGGCGCATCCAGGAGTGTCTGCATAAGGCTACCCCTGTGCCTGCCACCCTGCTTGCTCCATCAGCTGCATAAGAAATGAGCCGCATGGAGGAGTTAACCACTGAAGTCAGGGTCGCGAGCTGAGAAGCCACCTTGTCCGAGGCTCTCGCAGCTCTAGGATCCTGTAAGGTGTCTCCTAACTCCTTGAGGAGATCCCTTTGAAGCCTTGTGAAGTGGGACAAATAGTTCAGCGACCTGAGTGTAAAGGTTGCTGAAGAAAACATATGCTTCCTGTATCTGTTCATCATACAAGTTTCTTTGTTCGGCAGATGGACAGATGAAGAAGTTTCTGCTAATTCCTTCTTGGTGGCTGCTGCAGCACCAGCATCAATGGGAACACATTCAGATAAGAGCAGCCTGTCTTCAGGGGTTGTAATGAATTTATTGGGCCTCCGCGGAACTGGTTCCATCGTGTCTGGAGAGCTCCAAGCCTTCCGACTCACTACGTGCAATAGTGGGTCGGAAGGAGGAGATACCCAAGAGGTGGAGGGTCGGGAACCGAATGCATCCAGGTACACAGACTCATCTTCAAAAGGGGCAAGGGACTTCCAGTAACACCTCTGTCTAAGGATTTCTAAGATGTCTGAAAAAGAGACATCTTCAGAGGGGGATTGTGGGGACCCTTCTGAGTCATCCAAGTCTGTGTCTGATGTCAAGGACTCAGGGGAGTCCACATGATTCCTCTTGCAAGTCCTCTTCTGAGGGACCTCCTCCAAGGGGTGCTCAGGGGAGGTTTCAGATGAGGTGGGATCACCCAATGGGGCATCCTGGAGCATGGGTTCCCTATGCTTGGGGCGGAGGGGAGGTTCGGAGGTGAACACAGGGCACCAAAGGCAAAGGAGACAATGGAGCCGAGGGTGGAACTGTCTCAGCAGACAGCATGCTCCTCATCACCTTGAAGGCATCGCAGTCCCGACTCAAAAGAATCTCCAGCTCAGAAGAAGCAGGAGACTTCCTCCAAACCCAGGGCGACGGCTTCGAGGCCGATGTAGGAGCAGAGCTGACCTGCACCGAAGCTCCAAGAGGGAGAGTAGGGTCGGACAAGGGTCTGATGCCACTCACCCCCTCAGAGTCGACGAGGGAGCATCGGCTCCCAGATCCCTTGATGAAAGGAGGTATAGAGGAGATCGGAGCAGTAGTCGGAACTGAAAGACCATAGGAGGTTACTGGAACAGATGGTTCCACCACTATGACTTCCATACACTCCAGCTCCGAACTCAGAGGAGTCAGAGAAGGAATCAAGACAGGTACTGTTTGGGCTGTTGGCACCATTTCCATCTGGGATGGGCCTGAAAGTATTTTGGCTAGTGTTGGTGTCCTAAGAAGCCTCTTTACCACCCTCTCCACATCATCATCATCTGAAAGGCTCTTGGATGACTGAGAGGAGTGTGTCGAAGACCGGTGAAAGCCTGCCACAGATTGCAATAATGGAGACTGTGGAGTGGACAGCACCGGTTCCAAGGCAGGAGACCTGGAACGCTTATGTGCCCTAACTGGCTCCGAAGACACAGATGGAGCCATAGGTGCAGATGTCTTGTTGGAACCGAAAGTCGGGTCCGACTTAGCTTGTGGTTTATCCTTGTCCTTAGACGGGTCTGAACTCGGAGCTGAAGAGGATGAAGGCTTGACTTTATCCGATATTTTTGCTGGCTGAGTCCCCTCCATGGCAGTATCAAAGGGGCTCTTCAGCAAACCTCGCAAGATAAACTTGTTTCTTCTCTCGTTCAGAACTCGTGAACTAAAGGCATGACGGATAGAGCACGAGTCCTGCAGGTGAACAGGTCCTAAACAATATACACAACTTGTGTGCCTGTCCATAAGAGACATCTTTTGGCAACATGAGTCGCATTTTTTGAAACCAGAAGGTTTCGAATCCTTGGCAGTAACCTTGGACATAATGTGAAATTAGCACTATAACTAAGGCTATATACTGCAAGTAAGAAGACTAGGAAGCACTCTATATAGCTAAACAAAGAGGAAAAACTATTGGCAATAACAGACAAACAATATATATATATATATGTATATATATATATATATATATATATATATATATATATATATATATATATATATTTACTTATTTTAAACAGACAGGGAAAAATGAGAAGGGGGAGAGCCTCTAAGTTAAACAGCGAACTCCCACCATGGTAACTCCTTAACAGTTACAGGAATGGCAAGAAGAAGAACCCTCTAATTTAAACGGGTTTGAAGGAAGGGAAAGGCCTGAGAGAGAAAACAGTTAATTTACACAACAAACAAGTCACTCAGATGGGATAGGGGTAGATAGAAATGCTAAGGACAACTACAGATAACAAAATGACTAAGCTAAACTGGAATTATTTGCTGAAAAATATAATAATAGAAAGAACACTGAGCCAGTATCCGCAATCTCGCCGCTGCAAGCGGCAAACGAGATCTGGGTAACTACCGCTAGGCATGCTGGGATAGGGACTAGCCTCAAGCCAGTAAAAGCTCTCGAGCTACAGTATACGGCCGGCTCCGAACCCAAAAAGAAAGAACGAAGGCGAGATATGGACAACATAACATCACCTTTTAAAGCCAGTAGGTTTGTCTGCCATAGACCTACACCAAGCACACACATGCACACCCAAAAGCACAAATCTAAACTAACAAGCCCCTAATCTACCAGCACAACCCTTGACAGCTAACAGGGAACAACTTTCACAACCAACGAACAAAAGTAATCAAAACACAGACAAAAGCCCCCTAAAAAAAAAAACTAAGGGAAGGAACTAACAGAAAAAGTTGCCAAGAGCTGAAAAAGAGCAAAAAGGAATACAAGCCTAACCAAAAGGAATACAAGCCTAACACTGTGCGTGAGCTAAAAAGGGGAGGGGAGGAAGAGGAAAGGCTAAACTACCTAGAAAAGAGAAATTAAATCACTTAACTTGAAAAAATTCAAAGGAAATCCTCTAACCAATGCTGTGAGCCGAGAATCACATATGTAGCGAAACGTGGCAATCGAGATCTGAGGGTTAGAAGGTAGAAATGGATTATGGGAGTGGGAGGAGCTTGAGCCTTGAATCTACTCTGTAAAGTTCTGGATCACATCTGACATCGGATCCAAGACCCAGACATGATGAATAATGAAATGGATAACGTCAGATACAGTGTTATACTTAACTTCATACTTTGTTTAAGAGTATATTTTTACTTTTATGGTATATCATCTTGTGGGGCTGGGGGGGGGGGGGGGCAGTTCCTGCCTTGCAAGACATATCTTGAACTTAAATAATGTGCATCAGATAAGTAGGAATTATTTCTCGCAGAGTATGATTGTTGAACTGAAAATAAACAATGTAAATTAATAACATATTGTGGAAATCTAGTTGAAACAATGTAAAACTTTCAATAATAAGAGTTAGCAGACAAGAAATACGTGAATTATGCTCAGGGGATAACTGAGCAACCTGGTTGGGGTTAATGTGACACCTAGCAAGATTTTAGTTGTCTATGGCTGACTGTACAGGCAAATGTTTATGTGTATTGCTGTGCAAATGCTTTAATTTCTTCTGTAAATAATGTTTCTGCATATTAGCTGGTTTAATATAGAAAATATTTATAGTTTGGCTTTATATACTTGTAATAAAAACATTAGGAAAGTTAACTTTTTTAGTTACTACATTTCATGCAGTGTATACAATAAGTCAATATGCAGTACAGAAATAAATGGTATAAATGGGTTTATAATTTATATCAAACTATATTAACGGGTTCCACAGGAAGGATTACAAAGATGCATTCCTTAAGGGATGAAGGATGAGTTCAGTAACGTGAAATGTGAATGATTTAATCAATCTGGTTACGCAAAATAAAAAAATAGAGTACTTGCCTATTTAAAAAGGACTAAATCCTAGACAGTAGCTTTATAACAGAAACATTTGAAGAAGGAGAACATTATTTGTTGCTGGCAGGGTACTTAGCATGGAGAGCAGCTTCCTCATTTCGAGAAGCCAGGAAAAGAGGGGTCATGTTACTGATCTCAATGCATTGTCTGCTTGCACTTGGGAAACTGTAAATGGATGTACATGGTTGCTATGCAGGGATAATTCATCCCTGGTTGGGCACTTATGTCTCTAATGGACACAGGCAACCTCTAAATGGTTCATTCCCCAGACCCCTGCTTGTAAATGTTTCAACTCCCTAGCTTCTGCTTACACTTACCAAAGGTACCAGAACTTGTCAGAGATTTGGGATACATGGCTAGGCTTAAAAAGGCCCTTGTGGTCATTAGCCTAGTAAATGCCTACGGACCTATAAAGGGTTACTTGTCTGAATCTGTGGTGACAGTATACAGTGTTTATATCTTTCTTGTGACTAAGCTAAGGGACTTTAGGGTGATGATGAAGAGTACAATAGCAATTCATGTGGGAACTGCAGTATATATGAAGATAATTTCATGACGGATCTACTTCATATGACTGAAAACTCAAAATACTGAATTTTATTTGACTGAGACCACAATACCTCATTTTCAAAATACTGAAAACTCATTTGACTGAGTCTCATTATATTGAAAGCTTACAATGCTGAATTTCAAAATATTTAATTTTAAGCCATAGACGTGCACACTTAGAACACCAGCAACTTAGTCTTTCCAAAACTTAAAAACTACTTACTCTTTAATAGAAACTGGATGATATAAAACCAAACTAGGTGGGAGACTATGCCCGCACACCCCACAATGTGGTTGGCTGCGCCCCCCCCCCCCACCCCAGCCAAACTGTATATACTAACTCCAGGATTGCACTACAGTGTGAAAAAGGGCATACACCTTTTACTTACCCTACAGTACCATACACCTGTTACTACGGCCAGGATAGCACAAAATGTCTGCCATATTACTTTAGATACTTCCCATTAAGATGTAAACAGACATACCCACATTTAGAAACACTACAACACTACTTTCTATGTTACTATCGGTATTCTGACAGTCGGCACTTTAAGTTTTTTTTTTATCACAAACAAGTTACAGGTGAAGGGAAATACATATCATGTCTATGGCTTAAAATCCAGTATTTTGAAATTCAGCATTGTAAGCTTTCAGTATAATGAGACTCAGTGAAATGAGTTTTCATACTTTGAAAGATAGGTATTGTGGTGTCAGTCAAATGAAATTCAGTATTTTGATTTTTCAGTCATGTGAAGTAGACCCGTCATAACTAGTGTGGAAGAGGACTTGGACATTTGTCTCCCCCAAAGAATGAGAACTATGTTGGGGTTTATACAAGAATCAGGAGGACTACCTCAATTTCTGATATTAAGATCTACAGAGTTTATGGTTAAATTCACCGAACAGTGGTATGAGATCACGCTTTATTAGAAGGTAACATGAAAATAAGGCACTGTCAACTATTGAGAATAACTTTAGAGTTCCTACATACTTCATGAAGTCTGAAGCATTTGTAGATTGGTGTGAGGATTTATTGTAGACTATCCAAGAGTCTTTGAGCAGTAAATAAGCAAATGTTAATGCAAGGATTGGGCCATGTTAAAATGAAATTAAAGATGGAGCTAAAACAACATGCAATCCAACTAGCTACAAATAACTTGAAGGATAGGTTAGGGGGATTACAAATATTTTATTGGAGATAGGGAAATGATAATGGACAAAAATGGAGAAAGTAAGGCATGAATTTGAAGGATTATCAGTCATGAAAATATGAATTTGTGTGTCTTTGTTTGAAGGAGATTATAAAAAGATATTGGCAGTAACACTGCATCAGCAAAGGGCAAAAAGGGTTACTGCAGGATTTAAAAGCAAAGACGACTTGTAGTAAAACGGGGATCTTGTGAGCATAGTAGGACATTTCAGGCAATATTATATACAGTTATATAAAGCACAAAATAAACAGGGAGAAGACGAACATGAAAGAAGATAATTACTGCAAATTCTAAGATCACTAAAGCTTACGTGAAAGGAAGGCAGAATTACAATGGAACCTATAGCTTTATATGAATTAAATGAGGTACTAAAGGGCTGGGTAAAAGAGGAAAGATGCCAGGCAATGATCGTCTTTCAGCTAACTTCTGAAGTATTCATCTACAAATGCTATTATCTAGATTAATACTACCCTATAATACAATATTGGAAACTACACAGATCCCTACATTACCGCAGGAAGCAGTGGTAAAAGTGATATCAAAGTAAGATAAGCATCAACACACAGGCTGATATAAGTGATGACCTTAAATATAAATTTGTTATGGCTGGCTGGACAAAAAGCATGGGTACAGTAATGTCCTAGTTACGAGAAGTGTGATCAGTCTCTTAGTAGTAGGCAGACATTCGATAATATCTTAGAGACTGCAGTGATGATGAAGACTGCATAGAAGGTACAGAAATTGGTGGACACAGTCAGACTTGATGTGGAGACGGCCTTTGATAGAGCAGAATTTGGCTTTTCACTAGACTTTTCTGAGATGCTGAAAACTATTTATTCAGAACCAAAGGTTATAGTTCAAACACAATGAGTAATGTCAATGAGTACGAGACTATTTAGAGATACTTGGCAAGGATGTCTGCTGTCGCTGACGCTTTGTATTAAATTCAGAGCTCTGGGCTCTGTTGACTAGAAGGGTTATAAAATAAATTAGGCAACATTTAAAGTCTTACTGTTTGCAAATGATGTGTTGGTTTACTTGACTGACCCATATAAAGATATGAGCAGGCTGCTTCAGATGGTAAAAGAATTTGGGACAATTTCTAGTTACAACGTGAACAAAACAAAAATGAGAATGGTGGCAGTAAAGTATGCTCCTCTCTCACTGTTGCAGAGGGACTATGACCATTTATGGAAAGAACAGCATATTAAACACAAAGGAATCCGTCTGAGGAATACTTCGGAGAACTCTGTCAATTTAAAGAGAAGATTAAGGGAAGATTTTCAGAGATGGAAAATGACAAGTTTGGAAATGGATCAGATGATATAAGTGATGCATTGTTTTCATTTTACCTTTGTTGCCGTGTGTACTTCAACTGATCCTAGCTGAGGTTTGGGGGGAGTGCTTTTTGAAGTCAATAAGGAACATAATGTGCGAGTAGTGTAGGGAAGCATGGGATAACTTAATAACAATGAAAGGGTGAGGTGGATTAAATGTATCTGATCACGGATTACAGTGTGACACACTGGGCAGATCAAACTATCCCATTTGTTATAAAAACAAAATCATGATGCAAAGTAGAAAATAATAGTTAAGTTGTGATGAATGTGGAAGACTGATTTAATAGATATACCTTTTCGGTGGTGTACCAGAGGAAAGTAGAGCAAACATATGTAATGAGTCAGACAATAAGTTTTATTCATACTAAGTTTTTTCTTTATCATTTCTGCCCCTGCGCCTGCCAGTTATCATGCTTTTCTCATTCAAATGAGGCCTCATTTGTTTCCTGGTGATGAGGATCAGCAACAGCTCTACCAGGGAACAAAACATCCAGGAGAGCTGGAGGTGTTGTCCTCAAAAGCATCTAGACATTTTTACTAATTAACCTAGCCCTTCACTCTGCATCACTATAGGAGTCTACAATGTCTTCGCTGTCGCAAGTGCACTCTCCAATGCACTTATATACCAGCAATCAGTGGCTTGGTGGGCAGCATGAACACCACTTTCCTCTAAAGGGATGCTATAACCTGCAGCTGGCCACACCCCTGTCCCTCTAAGGACAGGCAATGTCATTTTCCCTGCCATCTCCATCAAGTGCCTGAGTAACTAGTCAAACTCTGGTCGCATGAGCCACGGTCAGGGCTTTATCATTCTATACAACTGGGTTGGCATTTCATTTATTAAATAAGCAATAGGTGGTTTCCTGGTCAAATGAGTGCAATAGATTGAGGATACTAAAAGACAGAGGTTGAAAACAAAGGAGAAATAAGAACACGGAAGTAATCTTTGGGAGAAGATGGAATGCAATGAAGACTGGTGTCAAGTACAGGAGCAAAGGAAACACAAATTATTTTTAGTTGCTGCTTTTTTTTTTTTTTTTTTTGCAAATGGAATATGAATGCTTGATTATTGTAACTCACCATACAGATCAACAGATTTTTAAAAAAAATAGTTCTATCACTGGAGGTTTGGGGAGGTGCAATTAGCAGGCTATTCAAAGTGTTAAGTGAGCTTGATCTAAACAAAGCATAAAAAAATAGAGGAATGAAGTCAACTGTTAGAAAAAGAGACAGATATTAGTACATCATAAACTAATTGATGTTCAAATATATTTCTAAGTCATGTCATTTCAGAATATCTGTAGAGATCCGTCTTCACTGTTTATGTACTCCATAAGTTGAAGATGATGTTCCCAAATATAGATTCTCAGTGTTAGAGGTGTACACAAGATATATATAGCATATGTGAACATATTTTAGTCTTATTCATGCTTAGTGACTTTTAAGGATGAACAGGCAGCTTGGATATCTCAATTTTAACAAAAGGATATTAAAATTATAGAACAACTAGCATTATTAAAATGGGATAATGACTTACCCTGTCATTTGAAGGAAAGTACATTTTTTCCTGGAAGTGATAGTAGTTAAGAAAACAATTACTGAAAGAATGGAAATCTGTGACTCTGCCAACAACTAGAGATGTGATGATGACAGTAAATGAAAACGTACTTAGAAAAAGTCCAACACAGCAAACAAAACCTGTTGGCAAAAAGTATATCTTCAAAGTGCTTAGCTTGAAAATGCACAGGAAATCAGTCAGTGACTGAGTTGTGTTAAGGGAAGGTTGATAACAGGATTGGTAGAAACCTATTATTAAGAATTAATCAGTAATTGCTGATAGTACTGAAAAGTATGTGAATCCTTGCTGCTCTTTAAATAGAGCAGGTGGCTCCAAAATGGCAAAAGGAAAAATCACAAATGTAAGACGTGGGGAAATGTGGGAATTTAGCAAGGCAATTAAATACTATTAGTTAACAGCTGCTCAAATTTTATTTTTCTCTGTATTTATTTTTAAAAACTTTGGCTTTCTGTGTCACTAAAAAATGAATGGCAAAGGGACTATCTGTCAGAGAAGGTGAAATGTTCCAAAATGCAACCATGCAAAGACGAATGTAAATAGTTTTTTGAAATTACTGTTTGTTCTGTTAAAATGCTTTTGTTATCTGTTTCTTCTTTTCATGGTAAAAAAAAATAAAGAACTGCTTAAACCATAAGGGTAATGCCCCCACACGTGCATGCAGTCTGCATCCCCTAACTATTATAAAATGTGCATTAATGAATCCATCACCATGGGACTGTATGAATACATGAAGAAACATGTATGCTGTAACTTTCCAATGGGTTTTCCACACAACACAACATATCACATGTACAAAAACTCCAAATATGCAGACTCTCACCATCTTTGTTTTGCTGACTATACTTAAATCTCATACATTGTTCATAGGTGTATACTAGGCTAATGACTACTAGGCCCCTAATAAGCCTAGCTGTGTATCCCTTGTGCTACCCACGCATTTGATTTATATAGGAGATGATTCACTGACTATCTCTGTCCACCAGAGTCATGGGAGTCTGACCAGGGCTGAATTTCTGACTACTCATCCATGGGGAGCCTGTTCCAGAGAATGGAAATTTTCTGAGAAATATATCTGTCTCTCCAACATGTCCTATTTATGCTGCAAGCAAAATTTAGGTATTTTAATCTAGTAGTTCAAATAATGTTTGTTTTGTGAATGTGCAAAAGATTCATCAAAACAGGGTCCAGGAATCCCTTGTATACCAGGCAAAGATAATCTCTCAGAAATCTGTATGACCCCTAGTAGGGATAAACGTCTTTGAAGTGATCCGCATAGCACCTGTATTCTTTTTTTTTTCCTTTTATCAATTATGACATAGGCAATCATACATTTATATAAATGAAAAACCATCCTGACAGTGTTAGTTAAAATTATTTTACATCACAGACTGTACTGACATAATTTTAGTTGCAAAAATGTATACATCAATCACTGTCAGTCAAACATTACATGGCTCATTCAAATCCTGCCTTCGTTTAGCCCTGTATGTACTGTTCCCACACTTCCCATGTTTTTCCTATGTAATTTGCTCCTACCCTTTTCTAAAGATCCCAGTTCCAGTTGTTTTATCTCCGTTACTATAGTCACTACTTCTAGTACGTTGGTTTAGACTTTCATTTCTATTTTCTAGTAATTGCTTTTTTGGCAGCCACTGCAATTACACTCAGCAAGGCCTTACTATGTTTCAGCCAGTGATGGCGAACCTATGACACACGTGTCAAAGGGGACACACACTGACATTTTGGGTGACACACCAGCGTTCACAAACATCCATAGGTTCATAGGTTGGTACTAGGCTATCAGCCCTAGGGCCTATACAAGCCTAGCCATAACAATTCCCTGGCTATTTCTTACCACGCTATTTACTTCCCTGGTCCCCTGTCTAGCAGGGTGACTGACGTGATCCCCGAGGTGAATTTCCTTTCTCCCATCCAATCGTCAAGGTTCCTTTTGAAGAGGGCCAAAGAGGCACTCTGCTTGACATGTACGGGCAATCTATTCCAGAGTCTGGGGAGTCTCTGGGTCAGGAACCTATCCCTCCAGCATGTTTTGTTTATTGTGATGACAAGGTTTAGATCCCTGGAGCATATGGCTCTGAGGGATTGGGAATTCTTTAAGTGTAGCATGTCCAACAGCTCTGGGTTTGACATGGCCTTGTATGTTAAGCAGAGATCACCTCTGAGTAGACGATATGCGACAGAGTATAGCTGGAGTTTTTTAAGGTGGTCAGCATAGGGCATCTGCTTTAGGCCTGTGATTCTTTTAGTGAGGTATTTCTGCGGCCTTTCCAGTTGTTGCAGATGTCTTGAGAGGTACATACCAAATGGGGCATTGTATTCTACAATGGGTCTAATGAGGGATGAGCATGGTGGAACAATGCCCTCCTTTTTTCTGAATGAAAAGCCCTTAGTGATGAGGTGTGCCACATAGAAGGATTTCCTGATTGTTGTGGCGATGTGGTTATCGAAGGTGAGACCACTGTCCACCTGTGTCCCTAAGTCTCTTATCGCACTTTCAGTGTTTAGTGTACTGCCACCTATATGGTAATTCACAGGTACATGTTTTTTCCCAAAGGGGATAACTATACATTTCTTGGCATTGAGCTTGAACCCTTAGCTCTGGCACCAAGCATATGTTTCTGTAAGGCCCTTTTGTAGAGTATCCACATCATTTCAGGATTCAATAATGGCTCCCAGTTTGCAGTCATCTGCGAACTTTGTTAGCCAGAGTCCTTTAGTGTTGGCCTGTACTTCAGAGAAGTAGATGCCAAACAAGAGTGGTCCCAGGACTGAACCCTGAGGCACTCCACTTGTCACTTGTCTGAAGCTGGATTTGGAGTTGGCTACTTTTACAGTGTGGGTTCTATCAGTAAGCCATTTAGCAACCCATTGGGTGACGTAGGGATTAATGCCCAGCTTAGTAAGTTTATCTATGATTCCAGAGTGGGGAATGGTGTCAAAGGCCTTGGCAAGGTCTAGATAGGCTGTGTAAACCACCTTACCCTTGTCCATAGCTTACCAAAGAAACTGAATGAACAAAAATACAAAAAATATGTGACCCTGCACTTATTAAAACTCAGCAACAAAAAGTCATTAATTGATGTTAATTAAATCAAATGCAATGTGTTGAATATTTTTTTTCAGTTCAATTCAAAATTACTATTACAAGTAGGGTAATTTTTTGATGCACTATTTTAAGCCCAATTATGAGTGCACATATTGTTTTCTCTATTGTAAGTCACTGATTTTTCTTTTACTTTTTAATACATAGCAGCATACATGATTGGACTGTATTTTTTTTAAATAAATGAATATGTAAAGAATTGTTTCTCTTTGGGGAGGGGATGACACACCAGTCAAGTCAAAAGAGGCAGTTTCTGAATTTTTCACACACTGAGCCCAAAATATTCACCATCACTGGTCTAGGCAATTCCGATTCTGTACCACAGCTCGGAAAATTCATTTCTAGTTACAATAATCTGCTCACCCAGTGTCTCTGATAGAGTAGTCTGAAGGGGAATCTTTAAAGTCTGCCAACTCATTACACTCCCAGAAAATATGTTCCCAATTACCTCTTTCTTCCCCATCACACCGCAAACATTTACTGTCTACCTGAGGAAAAATTCTCTGGAGTCTACTTGGGGTATAAAAATATCTATGTAAACATTTCCAAGCAAAAATCCAAAATCTTCTAGATTTTTGTTGCATATTTGGGAGACAGACATATATTCCCCATTGTTTCTTAGTGAATTACGTATCCAGTCTCTCTTCCCAATCCTTTCTAACCTCTTCTGACAGATTCTTACAGTTATCATGCAATATTTCGTATGCACTACTATTTATTTCTTTTTTAACAGCAGCTTCTGTTTTAGATTCTACTAAAAACTCTACCAGTGCTGGTCTTTCATTTAGGACACTCCCATTTCTTTCTCTTTGCTTATACTCTGACATCAATCCCTGACAGCGAAGGCAATCTGTAACCTGCAGTCTAAATATATTCTAGCATCTTCCCATTCTATTATGATTCCCTCTCTAGTTATTTGCTCCAAATATCATGGTTCCTTTGCAAGTTTACTCCAATAAATTCCAGCCCCTTCGTGTCTACTTTCTGTATCCCTAGTTGCAGTAATCTTTATTGGCAGACTCTCCTTTCTCCATTCCCGTGTTGGCTTAGATCTTAGAATACTTTCTGCTACTTTATGAATATAACATTTTGTATGACTGTTATTCTCCTTAAAGGTCTGCATCCAAAATCCCAGTCTCTCCTCGTTTGTTGAGCTTCCCCCTGTTTCATCATCATCCCTTTCCACTTTGAATTACAGGTTTCTGCTTGTGCTATATATAGGAGCCTTAACTGTGTAGCTTTGAAATACCCCTTCCAAATTAGGGGATCCCAATCCGCCTTGTTCTATTAGAAGATTCAGCTTTTGCCACTTGACTCTTGCCATCTTCCCCTCCCAGATAAAATTCTTCAGCTCTTTATTAACTGCTATGCACAACTTCTCCTCTGCTTGATAAAAAGCATAAGACAAAAGGGACATTTTAACTGCTTGTATCTTACCATCCATATCCATAAAACAGAGCTTCCAATTTCTCAGTTTTTTGCATTATCTTTGTCTAGTCTCTTTCCACATATCCTTAGCTGCCACACCAGAATAATTTTTAATCCATACTCTTAAATGCTTCATTTTATCATGTCCCCATAAACATGGATATTGCTGTACCAATTTGTATGTGGGTACATAATTTACCACTATTGCCTTTGTTTTAGCTTCATTAATTTTATATCCCGAAAAGATTTGAAACCATCTCAAAATGTTCCACAACACTGAAATGTCCTTTTCTGGTTTTATCAGGTATATAATAATATCATCTGCAAATAGAGACAGCTTTTCTTGACTACCATGCCAGTTATATCCTTGAATTTCTGAGTCCCTTATTTTCTTTGCCAATGGTTCTAAATATAATACAAAAAACAAGGAGAAAGAGGACATCCCGTCTGATTCCTCTGCTCAAACAGAAATTAGTATGAGTGGAACCCACTCACTTCAATGTTCACCTCTGATCCCTCATACAACCTACTAATCAACCTTATAATTTTATCAGTGAATGTAAATGCTTCCATTGCCCTACTCATAAACTTTCAGATTACGCTGTCAAATGATTTCTCTGCATCAAGATCCACCAACAACAGTGGTATTTTCTTGCATTCTGCTTCCCTCTGGATCATCAATGTTCTGTTAATGTTGTCAAATGTTTGCCTCCCCTCCACAAAACCACACTGATCCATATCTATCAATTTTGGCATCACTTTTGCCATTCTTTTAGACATTATAGACATAAACACTTTATAATCATGGTTCAGTATTGAAATGGGCCTGTATAAAGCTGGATCTGATGGATCTTTACCCTCTTTAGGTATTACGACTACCACAGCTTTCTTCCAGGATGTTGGTACTTCTCCTCTTAAAATACTGTTAAACAAAACCTTTCATATACTTATCAATTTTTCCCTCCTAGCTTCCAAACTTCCACAGGAATACCATCTATTCCTGGGGACTTTCCTGTAGATTGGTTATATAGCACCATTTTTATCTCATCTCCTCCTATCCTAACATCTACCTCTAAGCTTGGCATATTTAATTCTTCCATAAACATTTCCACTTGTACCTTTTCTTGATTTCCATATTTCTCTGCTTTATACAGACTGTCACCGAATTTCTGAAATATTTCTAATGCTTCTACAGGAAATCTTGTTATATTCCTTGCTATATCCCTAAGCTTGGCAACAACCCTTTCTACTTTCTGTTGTCCGGGTCATTGTACTAAAAGTTTTTGTGCTGTACAGTTGTTATTAAAAAGCAGTTGCTTAACAGCAATCTTTCTAAACTCATGCACATTATCGATGTAATCCCCTATTTTCTGTTTAGCATTCTGCAGTTGGATCTTTTTCTTTGGGATTCCCTCTATTTTGCAATACTTTAACATTTGTCAGTCCCTCTAAATAATTCTTGTTACTTCTTAACCATATCTCCCTTTCTTTTATTTCCACCCTATTTTTAAACTCCACTTTAATTTTATCCCACTCCCTAGCTATATTTTCAGAACAAATTTCTATCTTCTCTAATACTTCCTGAATAATTTCCACTACTAATTCCTTAAATTCCTCTCTTTTCAACAGATATGTGGGAAAGCACCAGTGTCTCAATTTTATTTCATTACCCCATGTTTTTACTTTTGTTATTACTGGCGCATGATCTGACATAGTTACTGGGTGAGTATCAAGACCTTCAATTAAATGCACATGTTCCTGTGAAATGTAAAATCTGTCTAGCCTAGTCCAGTTTTTGTATCTTATGGAATAATATGTAAATTCACTACAAACTCCTAGTACTGAATTCACATCTTCCATGCCAAATATTTTCATAAATGTCTTCAAAAATCAACCCTCCTCCGTTATATTTCCCTTCTGGGCCCCCCAGACACATCTTCACTGTTGCAAATCAAATTCCAGTTCCCACTTATAAATAATATTCCTTGCTGCAAGCTGATTAATTACTCCCAGAATTTTCTTAAGCTCCATTGTAGCAGCTTTAGGTCCAATATAATTACTTGCAGACATTCCAGTTGCTTTATGTGTCTGGTCAGGTGCATACTAAAGGGGGCATTATACTCTATGATGGTTCATAAGCTCTGGCTTATAAGTTGAACAACATAGAAGGATTTTCTTACTACTTTGACAAATGTTGGTCAAAGATTAAGTTATGAGTTTCCAGATCTCTGCTTAATGAATCAACTTTTAAGGGTGTTTTACTGATGACGTAGTTACCTGAGGTAGTAGACTTCCCAAAAAGGTACTATAATGCATTTCTTAGTATTCAGTTTTAAGCCATGGCTTTGGCACCAAGGATTTGTCTGTATTAGACCTTACTGAAGGGTGTTCTCATCTTGGGAGGATTCAATAACTGTTCCCAGTTTGCAATCACCTGTGAACTTGGTTAGCCAAAGGCCTCTGACACTGGCTTTGACATCCGATAACTAGATGCCTAAGAGGAGTGGGCCCAGCACAGAGCCCTGGGGGACTCTTCTGATGACTGGCTTCTTTGTGGAGGTGGCCTGACCGATTCTAACCTCCTGGTTCATATCAGTGAGTCAGCTAGCTATCCAGCATGTTATAAAGGGGTTTATACCGGGTTCTGTAAGTTTGTTGACAATGGCCGAGTACTGTATCAAATGCTTTAGCTGTATGTTGTTAGGCAGAATTCACCATTTTCCCCTCATCCACTGCCTTAGTGACCATTTCAAAGAATTCCACCAGATTCAGTAAGTATGAGACTCCTTTGACAAAACCAAACTAGGATGGATTCAGTGTCTGGAGGGCTCCTATGACCTTGTTGATAATTTCCATGATAATTCTTTCCAAGGTTTTGCAAATAAGACTAGTCAGACTAATGGGTCTGTAGTTTCCAGGATCTGCTGAAGATCATCCCTTATAAAGGGGGATGACTGTCGCAGTTCTCCACTCATGTGGCACGCAGCCTGTTTAACACTATAGTTAAAATGACTCAGGGTGTCCTGATAAGTCATATTTTAGACTATTCAGGAGTCATCCTGGGATGTTACTGGGGGCTCAATGAGGCCATATTCTTGGCTTTAATGAGTGCAGCCAGTACATGCTACCTAGTTATAGTTGGATGGGTTATTTTTGAGGATATTATTGTGGAGATGGTTGGGGGTGAGAGGGGGTAAAGTTGGAAATGAATTTGTCTGCTAACAGGTTTGCTATACTGCCACGCTTGGTGAATGTGACACCATTGACCACTAGTTCAGCACATTGCTGTGTGCTGCCTTTGAGGTTTCTGACATAACTGTAGAAGGTCTTATGGTTATCTTTCACTTGGGAGGTAATCTTAACCTCAAAGTTGGCTTTGCTTGACCTAATTAGCCCTCTTAGTTGCCTGTTTACTTTGATGTGAGAGTTTTTATCTTTATGGGAATTACCTTTCCTGATTTTTGCCACAGTTGTTCTCCTTATTTGTTGTATATCCTGTTTAATTTGGGCTGCCACCAGGGCGGTTTATGCCTGGGGATAGTTCTGGGTTCTTCTGATAGGTACAGCAGTGTCTAGGCAGCCACTGACATAGCTGTACAGAGTTTCTGAGAGCAATCTAACATAGGTTGGTGTACTCTAAGGGATTTGGAGGGACACTGAATTTTGACAAACCATCACTTAATAACAGGTAATGTGCCTTGGAATAGTTCCTAAATGTTACTAGTTTTAATGGGATTATGGATTTGATTTTGATGGAGACAGATTTATGGTAGGACTTTACCAGGGAGAATGAGACACTAGTGGGGGGGGGGGTAGCATTCTCCCATATTTGTGAGTATGAGGAACAGTATGCTGGAGCCTCTAAAGTGGGTGTATTCACTATTTGGTGTCCAGGAATCTCTGTGTCTGTAGATTTGAGGCAGTGTAGGACTCCTAATCTATACAGTGGTAATAGAAGTTATGTACTCACCATAATGTTACACGTGAGTTGTTCATCTCGCCGTCATTCTTTACTGATGGGTTTGGAGCCGATCCATCGGCTCTGATATTCCGATATGGCCGTTTGCAAAGCTCGAGGTTTACCAGTAGCTCGAGACCAAGCCCCTTATCCCATGATGCACTGCTGGAATTACCTCAGATCTTGTTTGCTGTGTGTACTATAGCCATATAAGTGGACTACCCTCCCATGGAGAGGAAGAAGAATTGAGCAACCAGGATGAGACAAACCTCTAGGTCAACTATCAGCCAGGTGGGGGAAGGAGGGAGGGACATAAGAATGATGGTGAGATGAACAGCTCACATGGAACGTTATGGTGAATGCATAACTTCTTAATGTGAAGTTGTTCAATCTCGCCAGTCATTCTTTACTGATGGGTAGCGTCTCTAGCACCCTCAATCTCGGGTGGCTCACGGGAGTACATTCTTCAGGACCGTAGACCCAAAAGAAGCCCTGTCCCTGGAGACCTTATCAACGTTGTAATGAGTGATAAAGGTATGAGGTTTAGACCAAGTGGCTGCAACACAAATGTTATCAAGGGGCAATTTGGCTTGGAATGCAGAAGATGTAGAAACTGCTCTGGTTGAGTGAGCTTTAATCTTTTGTAGTAAGGGCATATTAGCAGCTGAATAAACAAAGGGGATACAATCAGATAGCCATTTAAAAAGCGTTGTTTTAGCCACTGGTCTACCTTTTCTGGCTTCAGAAAATGACACAAAGAGCTGGTCTGATTTCCTAATATCCTTTGCTCTGTTCAAATAAAATCTGAGCATCTGTGAATGTCATGTTTGTGCAGCAAAGAATGGTTAGGAAAGAAGACTGTTAACTCAATGACTTGGTTGATATTAGATTCTGAACAAACTTTGGGCAAAAAGGAGGGGTTTGTCCTAAGAGATACTCTATCAGCATGAAAAATCACATAAGGAGGGCTGATAGATAAAGCTTGAAGTTCTGACACTCTGCGGGCAGAAGTAATAGCAACCAGAAATATGGTTTTCCATGACAAAAATTTGAGATCAAAAGATGACGCTGGTTCAAATGGGGGAGGGGGGATTATACGAGACAGCACAAAGTTTAGATTCCAAGGAGATAAGGAGTTTTCACTGGAGGCCTCATATGAAAAGTTCCTTTGAGAAAGGCCTTGGACAATTTGTGGGACATTATGTTTAGCACGTCACCTCCGAGGTGAAAGTTAGATATAGCAGCCAACTGGACCCGAACTGTTGCGGCTGCTGCTCCTTTATTAAAGATCATAGTTAAGAATTCTAATACAGACATCAAGGGGGCTTGATAAGGATCAATGTTCTGCTTAGAAACCCATATGGAAAATCTCTTCCACTTACTAAGATATAATCTTCTGGTGGACGGCTTATGGGAAGACAAAAGAATCTGCTTTGTCTCATTGGAAAAGTTATGAAGCCTGGCTATGAGGGGAACTGGAGCAGCCAAGCTGTCAGCTTCAGTGACTGCAATGAAGGATGGAGGTCCCCCGACAGATGTGTCAGAAGATTCGGAACTGGGTCCAGAATCCATGGATCCTCCAAGAGATAATGATGAAGAAATAGGAACCAAATCTGCCGAGGCCAGTGAGGGTCTATAAGAATGATGGTCCTTCCCAGATATTTTACTTTCTGTAGAAATCTGGGTATCAACAGGATAGGAGAAAATGCATAGAGGAGACCCAGGGGCCAATCGTGTATGAGTGCGTCTCTCTGGGCTTCTCCCGGAAGGGGAATCAGGGCAAAGTAGCTTCTGCATTTCATGTTGATGTGACTGGCAAAAAGATAGCAGCAAGGCTGGCCCCATTTGCAGAAAATCCTGTCCGCAATCTCTGTCTTGAGGGACCACTCATGCGGCAACAAGATTGCCCTGCTCAATTTGTCTGCTATCACGTAGGATCTCCCCAAGATGTGCATTGCCAACAGGAAGCGCTGGGAGGAGACAGCCCACTGCCAAACTCTGAGGGCTTCTCGGCAAAGGGGGTAGGACTTGGTTCCCCCTTGCTTGTTCAACTATCAGACTACTGACATATTGTCTGTCTGAATTGCAATCGTTCCTAGAGGAAGAGAGTCCTGGAAGTACTGCAATGCCAGAAGTACTGTTGTCATCTCCAGAATATTGATATGCATATGTGACTCTTGATCCATCCATGTGCCTTGAGCAGTCTTTGCCTGAAAGTGCCTCCCCCCACCCTATCAGGGAAGTGTCCGTGGTCACAGTGGCTATTGGAGGGGGTAGTACAAAGGGGCGTCCTATGGTCACATGAAGAGATGTCAACCACCACTGGAGATCTCTCTTGCAAGAGTCCGTAATTAAAATTGTGTGATTCATTGGAAGTTCCTGATAAGACCATTGAGTGAACAGCAGCCACTGAAGAATCCGCGTATGCATCCTTGCTAATGGTATGGCCAAGATTGCTGCAGCCATCAAACCCAAAACTTTTAGAACTTCTGTGGCTGATGCTCTGTTTTTCGATACCAATGAGCTGACATGCTGGCGAAGAAGAAAGACTCTCTTGATTGGTAGTCATAGAGTGGTGGTTGAAGTGTCTAACTCTGCCACTATAAAAACGATATGCTGCGATGGCGACAAGGCAGACTTTTCTGAGTTGACTGTAATGCCTAAGTGATTGCAGAGTGTCAGAGTGTATTCCCTTGCCTGAATCAGTTGATGCCTGGTGGTGGAGGTAAGGAGTCAATCATCTCGGTACGGAAACACCTGGAATCCTAGACGCCTCAGGTGAGCCGTGACCACTGCCATGCATTTGGTGAACACTCTGGGGGCTGTAGTGAGACCAAAGGGCAGGGCTCGAAATTGATAATGATTGGCTCCCAGCCGGAAACGCAAGTGATCTCTGGATGGCCTGGCCATTTTTATGTGGTAGTACGCATCCTTGAGATCTATCAAGCACATCCAATTGTCTTTTCCTAAAAAAGGAAGAATAGACTGTAGCGTGACCATCTGGAACTTCTCTTTCTTCACAAATTGGTTGAGTCTGCTGAGGTCCAAAATGGGTCTCCAGTCCTCTGTTTTCTTTAGAACCAAAAAGAATCTTGAGTAAGTTCCGAAACCTATTTAGTCTGCTGGGACCGGCTGGATGACTCTTTTGTTCTAGCAACCTGTGGATCTCTATAGTTGCTTGTTCCCTGTCACTGGGTGGAACGTCTGGGATTCTCCTTGCAGGTGGGGGTGGAGTGGAGAACGGTACGAAATACCCTCTAGAAATAATACTTTGTACCCAGCTGTCTTTTGTTATATCTTACCAGGCATTTGGGTACAATGATAAGCGACCCCCGACTGCCTCCAGAGCAGGACAGTCAGGCCTCCTTTCAGGAGTGCTGGTAGGGCTGACCAGAGAAGTGATCTCTGTCACCCTGGTGTTGTGGACCCCCTCTGCCGTGAGGGTGGCATCTTCCATTATTACCCCCTCCTCTGCTCCTAGGGGGGGGGGGTTCACCACGTGTCCTGAAAGGCTCATTGGGCTTTTCGGAACCACATCTTTCCTCCCCTTTGGCCTTTGGGGTAAGGCCTTGTAGGGGTGGAAAACGGACTCTGACGGCAGACAGAGTCTTTCCCTCCTGTTCACACCTGGTCAAAGTTTCCTTCACTTTAGGCCCAAAGAGAGATGAGCCATCAAAAGGGGTGTTCACGAATGAAGACTTAAAGGGCTCCGCGAAGGAACACAAGCGCATCCAGGAATGTCTTCTGAGAGCAATTCCTGTACCCGCTGCCCTACCCGTCCCAACAGCTGCATATGATATGAGGCGCATGGATGAGTTCACAATGGAATTTAGGGTAGCAAGCTGGGTGGCAACTTTATTGGAAGCCCCCACAGCTACAGTACCCGGAAGAGTATCTCCCAACTCCTTAAGGAGATATCTTTGCAACCTAGTGAAATGGGTCAAATAGTTCAGGGATCAGAGTGTAAAAGTTGCTGAACTAAACATGCGTTTCCCCTATCTATCCATGATCCTGGACTCTCTGTTAGGAGGATGGATAGATGAGGAAGTCTCAGACATTTCCTTTTTGGTGGCAGCCACCACCACCATGGCATCAACAGGGACTCCTTTGGACAAAAAGGATTCATCTATGGGAGTAGAAATAAATTTGTTAGGCCTCCGAGGGACAGGCTCCATGGACTCCGGTAACTCCCACGCCCTCCAAGAGACCAGCTGCATGAGCTCATCGAAGGGCGGAAACACCCAAGAGGTGGAAGGTTGAGACCCGAAAGCCTTCAGGAGAACTGACTCGTCCTCAGTAGGGCTTTTTGACTGCCAATCACCCCTCTGCCTAAGGATCTTGAGCATCTCCGCAAAGGAGATATCCTCAGAGGGGGATTGTGGGGACCTTTCTGACTCATCCCAGTCAGTGTCAGATGTCAAAGACTCCTGTGGGGAGTCCAAGTGTCTCCTATTACACAATCTCTTCCTGGGGACCTCCTCAGTGGGAGCCTCTGGGGAGGTATCAGAAGAGCAGGGGGTGCCCTGTAGGGCTACCTGAGGCTTAGGGCCTCTATGCCTAGCCTGGACGATGGAAGCAGAAGAGGACACAGGTGCTTTGGGGGAAGAGGAAGTCAGACCTTGTGTCGAGGATGTCTTTGGGGACAAGGCTCTCCTCATGGCTTCGAAGACATCACAGCTCCGATGAGAAGGAGTCGACAGACCTGAAGAAACTGCCAGCCCCTCCCGCACCAAGGCCATGGGCTCTGAGCCAGAGGTAGGAGCCAAGCTCATCTGAGCCAAAGAACCGAGAGGAAGAGTCGGCACCGACAAGTCACTGCAACTATCCTCTCTGGACCCGACAGGAGAGTGTCAGCTCCCAGAGTCCCCAGTCGGCACCAAGAACGTCAGAGTAGATGGAACTGAGGACACCGGAGCAGGTCTCGGCTCCAAAGGCTTCATGATCGACAGGTCGGCGCCCACCGGCTCCGAAGGTCTGGTACAGCTCGGAGGAGGAGCAGACAAATCCAGGGTAGTGGTCTTCGGTTCTGATGCTAGGGTCAGAGATGACAACAATTTAGCAAGGCCTGGTGCCCGTAGGAGCTTCTGCACCAATCGGTCCATATCCAAATCTGACAGGCTGACAGAAGACCTAGAGGAGTGCACCGACGATGCCAATTGAAGAAGTGGAGATGCAGGTCTCTCAGATACCAGTTCCAGAGCTGTGGGCTGGCTCCGAAACGAACAGACAGTCAGCTCCGAGATCTGTGGAGCCGATGTCCCAGGATCTTCCACTTTCTTGGACTTCTTAGTTTAGATTCCTTGGAGTCCCCTGAAGACTTTGAGGACTTGCTGGCTCCATCCTGGTCACTCAATGCTTCTTGAAACAGATGCTTCAGCAAGCCTCTGTCAACTAACTTTCTTTTCCTCTCCAATGAGTGGCAAATTCTGCAGGACTCCTGCAAATGTACAGCACCCTAAGCAATAGACACACTGAACGTGGCCATCAGTTACAGACATCTTTTGCCCACAGTCTGGACATTTCTTAAACCAGACTTTGGGTGCTTGTCCTTGTCCTCAGACATATCCCAAAAAACAAATGCCTTAGGCTTAACAACAAAACAAAGCACACAAGAAGCCAAGAAAAGGACACCCAGAATATAAAATATCAAGAATCACCTAGGCTCAAAACACACCACACAAAGCCTAGATAACAGTCAAATTTACAATATAAAACACACACACACACACACACACAAAAAACAATGGCCCAAAAAAAACGAGGCCAGCACTAGCTACTGTATATATAAGAAGGCAGATAATCAACTAGCCCAAAACACGAGGCCAATAAAACTATCTAAATTATGCTAAATAACACACTCTGGAAAAGGGGGGCTTGTAAAAGCTACACAAGACTACTACTAACTAACAATACTATGTGAACAATATAGAAAAAATTCTAAATAACTTGCAAAAACACACTTTTTAGATGAAAAATTGGCTTGAGCAAAAACGGAATCTCTGATCTGTGCCGTGGCAAACTAGATCTGAGGTAATTCCAGCAGTGCATCATGGGATAAGAGGCTTGGTCTCGAGTTACTGGTAAACCTCGAGCTTTGCAAATGGCCGTATTGGAGCCAATGGATCGGCTCCGAACCCATCAGTAAAGAATGACCGGCGAGATTGAACAACTTCACATTTAAAGTCTCCTATGAGTACCGTGTTAGGTTAGATGGTAAGTGTTTCCATTAGGTCCATCAAGTATGCATTGAGAGATTCTTGGGACATGGAGGGTGACCTATAGCTGGTGAGGATATGGTACAGGGATTTTGTCTAAGGTGATCTGCACTTGGAGGAACTCCAGTACATCATCCTGTTTAACCACCCTGCAAGTATACTTGTTGTTGATGCATATTGAGACACCTTCACCTTTAGCTGTTGTCTGTGCAGCTACTGCTCTAAAAGTGTGGAAGGCAATGAAACCTTGCACTACCAGGGTACCCTCTGCAGCTTTAAACCATGTCTGTTTAACTGCACATATGTCTATATTATCCAGGGCTAGGAGTGAGTGTAGTTTTTAACACCTTGAAGTTCAGTTGAGTTGATTTAATATATCAGTAGATTTGTTAATTTGGCATTGCCTAAAGAAGGCACTATGGGGATGGGTAAAGTTTTACCAGCATTTGAAAGCCTAGAGTAGAGAGGTGCAGACCATCCTTGGCAAAGCAACGTGGTATGTTAACCATGGCCTGCTACTGGATCCCCTTAAAATGACACCAGAAAGACAAATAATTGTTGAAATCAATCATTTTTTTCTCATACTGTAGCATCATCCCCAGTGAACGTAATATGCTACTTAGTGTAGGTTCATATGAGCCTGAGATATACAGTCTGAAGACTCAATATTGGCTCTCTTCATATATTCCAGGAAGACACATCTCAGGTCTTTTACACCTACATGGACTATGTTGGAATCATACTGGTACCTGTGTCATAATGACATGAGTGTGTGAGTGATTTGACAGATTCTGGCTCCAAATAAGCAACTAATTGACAGATTCTGGCTCCAAATAAGCAACTAACAGTTATTTTCTCCTTGTTCAGCCTGGTTAGAGGGGCATCAGTATATCCTACAATGGAGTCCCCTATGACAAGAATCCTGGGAAGTATGTTTGTATGTCTTAGGAGCTTAGTGTGTGGGACTCTACTGAGAGTGACAGTATGTGCAGTGTTAGGTTTTTCTGAGAGTGCCTTTGGGCTTGATGAGGCACAGCTTTGACAACAGGTGTCTACACAATCTTTGTTGCTTAGGAAGATTGCTTTTAAGTGCCTCAGTATACATTAGTCTATGTGTGTGTGGTTTCGACAGCCTGATGTACACGTTTATGCAGGAGTTTATCCTCCACCGTCATTGTGTAAGTACACCTCTTACATACTATGTCTGCTTCTTTAAGGATTATGTGGTCGCCAGTAAACATGAGACAATTGCTACATTGTCTCAAGATGCCCATATTCACCAAGGTGTCTACAGAGAAATTAGGAAACTGCTTATCTATGCTGTCCAGTCATTTGATTTGTGATCTACAAGGGGGTAGTATACTGGGATTAGAAGGCTAATACGGGTGCTTTGTTGGTGCAGGTTATGCTAAACAATACTAAATTCTACTAAGTTTAACGTTTACCCAAGACTGAATTTTACTAAATCTATAAATACTGTCACTTGACTCCCAACTAGTTGCTCTTAGCTTGTTGGTGCACAAGATAAGTATTTGTACTATATTGCTGCTTTACAGTGTACAGTTTTATGGACCATTCTACTGGGAAAATTTGCTTTCTAGGTATTTGCAACTGTATAGGGGACTGTTAAACCATGCAAATGTGCAAGATTTATAGCAGCACAGATAAAACTAATGAATGAGCCCTCTGGTCAATAAAATGACCATATTACGAGTCCTTCTGGGTATTTCCCAACTCAAACAGACCAGACAAACACCTCCTGCCACAAGATAAATAAACCTAGTCATCCTAATGTAAAAACACAGTAGAGGAGACCCGCAAGTGCAATGCTACCACAAACCTTTTAAACAACTAGCTGGAAACCCCTTGCTGAAAGCAATTTAATTTTAAGACAGCCTTACAACAGTAACAGTGAGAGGAAGAGCGATTTTTTTACAAAAACAATTAGATGCACACATAAACATACGAAACAGTAGCAATCACTCAAAATAATTGAAGTGTGATTTAGCAATCAAAGGTGCCTAATCTTTGCCTGGATGACACCGGACACAAGTAAAACACTTCTGGAATGCATGCTAGGACCCCAGACTTTGCTGAGCTCCTAGAAAATGAACAGGAGACAATATGTAGTAAAGGAAGTGTACCTAAGAGCAATACTGATTTGCTGGGTGGACACGCAGTATACTGGATCTATGGAAAACCATGGGTGGGAAGAGTACATAAATAGCTTCTACAACAGTTTATAGCAATGAAAGAGGGGAAGGAAGTACTTTAGAAATCAGATTATCATAAGGGGTGGAGGCAAGAGACGCACAGAACAACAACAAAAGGTTGGGAAGGTTGCGAAGAACAAGCAGGCTTGCTAGACAGGCATCTTATTAAATATAGGCAATATAGGACCTCTTTCAGAAACTATAGCTTAATGTGTTAGTGGGGGATGGGACAGACAAAGAATGCAACTTTAAGCAGATAAATGATTAGCAGAATATAAAGTCCTGAAGCACAAACTGAAGCAGGGACAATTCTCTCACAATTGAGCTTCTACTACAGATTAAGGTACCAGACTACTCAGAAATGTACCAGTAACACTGTTTATGAAAAAATGCAATAATAAATGAATAAGGCTCAAAATGTGGCAGTAGTACACAGTGCTGCCCCAAATGTGAATTACACTACAAGACTGTTAACAAACAAATGGATGGCTTTTACAAGTAATTCTGATTGTGGAAATAAAAGTGTAGAATACTACAGAAACAGAATATTCCAATAACTGTTAATAAAAATACAAGACTAAGGTCCCAGAACAAACAAAAAAAATGCAAACAGATGGAACAGCAGAAAAGTACTAAGTTGCATTACCGCACAGGTCACTATAAGTGCAACTTAAATATTCAAGCAGAACTGAAATACTTAAAATAATTTAATTCTCTTTCTATTTTTGAAAAAAGAAGTTATGTCTTACCATAACATTCTATCTGTGTTGCTGATCTTCATCCATTCATCACTGACGGGTTATCGATTCTATCCTTGGAATGGAGTTGGCCTTATACCAAGCTCGCACCAACCAAAAACTCTCGAGCTAAGCTTTTACCCACAATACCCTTCTTCCTGTTACCTCAGATCGAGTTTGCCCTAACTAGTAAAGCAGAGGCTGTGTCTGAGAAAAAAACTTAATACAGGAGATGGACCCAAAATATCCCCCAGGAGCCTCAAGGAGGGGGGGGAAGGAGGGTGGGACGTGATGAATGGATGAAGATCAAAAACACAGATGGAATGTTATGCCAAGACATAACTTCTTTATCTGATGTTGTTAATCTTCATCCCATTCATCACTGATGGGGCAGAGTTCCCAGCTACCTTATGTCACTTGGGCAGCCCTTATGGAAGAATATTCCTGAGCACCACTGAGCCAAAAGAAGCTCTTCTATTGGAGACCAGATCAAATGTGTAATGAGTGATAAATGTATGGGGGAGTAGCCGATGTAGCTGTTGCACAGATGTCATCCATGGAAGCTCTAGAGTGGAACGCCACAGAAGCTGCCATTGATCTGGTGGAGTGAGCTGTGATGTTTTTGGGAGTAGACTTTCTCTCTTGGTGATAAATGAAAATTACATTGTCTCTAAGCCATTTAGATAAGGTCACTTTAGAGACTGACTTTCCCATTTTTGGACCAGAGAAGGATATACATAGCTGGTCTGATTTACGGATTGTTTTTGTCCTAAGTAAAATCTCAATTGTCTGTGGACATCAAGTAAATGTAAACAATACTCTCCTTTGTTTGAATATTTAGGAAAGAACACTGTCAGGTTAACAGAGAACTCAGAGATTATTTTGGGAAGGAATGAAGGGTTGGTCCGTATTGATACTCTGTAAGGATGCTTCATGCAAAGAGCTCGGAGCTCGGAAATGCATCTGGCCGATGTAATGGCCACCAGAAAAAGAGATTTCCAAGATGGAAACTTGATGTCTCAAGTGGCTGCAGGTTCAAAAAGAGGCCATGTCAAAGACTGTAAGATTAGTGTGAGACCCCATGGTTCTATAGGCTGCTTAATTGGAGGTCTGGAGTGCGGAACTCCTTTCAAAAAGGTTTTGCTTAGACGATGCGAAATTAACGAGGAGTCACCAAAACCATTATGAAAATGTGAAATGGCAGCTAAGTGAACTCGGATAGTGGATGCTGCAGCACCCTCCTCAAAGAAGTTTGATAAGTACTGGAGTACAGCAGATACCAGTGCAAAATATGGATCTAGTTTTCTTTGTCTATACCAAATTGAAAATCTTTTCCATTTGTCAGCATAAAGTTTCCTGGTGGATGGTTTATGTGAAGCCAGGATAATGTCTCGTACTGGAGAGGAAAGATTACAATGCCTGGCAATCATCAGAATGGAGAAGCCAAGCAGTGAGCTTGAGAATGGTCAGGTTCAGGTGGCTCAACCCTTGGGGGTAAGAAATCAGATCTGGAGTTGGATCCAGGATCCATGGTCGACGAAGTAGATGAGGCCAAAGAAAGGGCAACCATGCCTGTCGAGGCCAATATGTTGCTATGAGGATCACTTTGTTTTTCAACCGAAGAGCTTTCTTCATGAAATCAGGAATCAGAGGAATGGGAGGGTAAGCACAAAGCAGTCCATTGGGCCAGTCATGGATTAGAGTGTCCCTCGGGACTCCCCCTGTGGGGGAATTAGGGCAAAGTAGTTGCTGCATTTGTGGTTGAATGGGGAGGCAAATAGGTCGCAGCAAGGCTGGCCCCAATGGCTGAAAATCTTTGCCGCTAAGCAGGGGTTGAGGGACCACTCGTGAGGCAGGAGAATGCATCTGCTCAACTTATCTGCAATCACGTTGGACTTACCTGGGATATGCGTTGCTATCAGAAAGTGGTCAGAAGCTATCACCCATTGCCAAACTCTCATGGCCTCTTGACATAGGGGGTAGGATTTGGTTCCTCCTTGTTTGCTGATATACCAAACTACTGACATGTTGTCCGATTGGATAGCAATTGTTCCCGAAGGAAGGGCAGACTGAAATGCTTGCAATGCCAAAAGCACTACCCTCAGTTCTAGAATGTTTATATGCAGATTGGCCTCTAAATTGAACCATGTGCCTTGGACTGTTATTCCCTGAAAATGCCCCCCTCCCCATCAGCGAAGTGTCCGTGGTCACAATGGCACTGGGCTGAGAGGGGTGGAAGGATCGGCTCCAAGGTTCTGTCTCTGACTTCATCCACCAAGATAGGTCTTGCTTGCATCGATTTATTTGAATCTGGAAGGACAAAAGGTGGCGATTTGGATACCACTGGGTTAACAAAAGCCAGTGTAGGAGTCTCATGTGAAGCCTTGCAAGGGGTACTATTGATATTGATGCTGCCATTGACCCTAACAGCTGCAGGACCTCTCGAGTTGAAACCATGTCGTGGCAGAGTATCACTTGGAGCTGGATTCTTAAGTCTTCATAGCCTGTGATCAGGGAGAGAGATTAAGCAAGAACGGGTATTGAAATTCACCCCTATAAATTCCAAAGACTGGGCTAGAGTCAGACTGGATTTCTCCCAGTTTATAGAGATTCCCAGAAGATTTGCTAAAGAGAGGGTGTAGTACAAGGCTGTTACCAGAAGATGCTTGGTGGGGGTGGTGAGGAGCCAATCATCTAAGTATGGAAACATCCAGAATCCCTGTAGTCTTAAGTGAGCTGTCACTGCTGCCATGTACTTGGTGAACACTCTGGGGGCTGTAGAGAGTCCAAAGGGCAGAGAGTGGAATTGATAATGATTGGCTCCCTGCCGGAAGTGCAGGAACCTTCTGGAGCATTTGTCCATTTTGATGTGGTAATACGCATCTTGAAGGTCTATCGAAAACATCCAATCACCTTCCTCCAGAAAGGGGAGAATGGATTGAACCATGACCATTCAGAATTTTGTCTGGGTGATGAACTTGTTTAAACAGCTGAGGTCCAAAATTGGTCTCCAGTCCCCTGTCTTTTTTTGGCACCAAAAAGAATCTGAGTAGAATCCGGATCCGATCTGGTCTGGTGGGAATTTTTGGAGGACTCTTTTTAAGAACAGCTTTTCTATCTGTAGAGTTGCTTCTTCCTTTAGACTGGGTGGAACGTTGGGAATTTGTTTTGGTGGCCTTGGGTAAGAATCGAATGGAATTTGGTAACCTCTGGTTATGATCTTCTGCACCCAAGAATTTGTGGTAATTAATAGCCAGGCATTGGGGTGCAGAGGAAGACGTTTCCTGACTGCTTCCAGAGGAAAGCAATCGGGCCGCTCTTCAGGAGCGCTGATAGGGTTGTCTCGAGAACGAATCTCTGAAACCCTGATTACACAGACCTCCTCTGCCTCTGTAGGGGCGTCATCCGGAAGAGTTGCCCCCTCTGCTTCTGGGGGTGAACTCACCACATGTGTCATGAAAAGGGCCCTGAGACTTTTTGTGCCACAATTTCCCACAATTTCTCTAGTTCCTGGAGAAGGAGTGCTAAGGAGTGGAGAAATGTACACCAATGGCAGACCGGGTCTTGCAGTCCTCCTCACATCTGGCTAGCGTGTCCTTTACTTTAGGGCCAAACAGGGAACATGCTTCCACTGGAGCATTAAGGAAGGAAGACTTAAAAGGATCCGTGAAGTCACACAGGCGCATCCAGGCATGATGTCTCATAACAACACCTGAACCCACAGCTCTTGCTGCCCCTTCAGTTTCATGTGAGATAAACCTCATGGACGAATTGGATATTGATTCCAGGGTCGCTAACTGTGAGGCTACTTTGTCATTAACCTCGTCAGACACCTGTCCTGAAATGGTACCAGAGACTTCGGAGAGGAGGTCTTTCTGGAGTCTGGTGAAATGTGCCAGGTAGTTCAAGGACCGAATTGCAAAAGTCGATGAAGCAAATACTCGCTTTCCCAGTCTGTCCACTTCTCAGGACTTTCTGTTAGGTGGGTAAACAGTGTGGCTCTCCTCAGCGAGCTCTTTCTTTGTGGCCGCCACCGCCACCACCATCGCATCTACTGGTAAACCTTTTGACCAATGTGGATTTTCTTCAGGGGGAGAGAGAATCTCATCTGGTCTCTTAGGGATTGCCTCAACAGTGTCAAGGTTCCTCCAGGTCTGCTGCACCACAAGTTGAACAAGCTCGTCTGCAGGCGGGGTCACCCAAGAGGTAGATGGTTGAGCACAAAAAGCATGCAGGAAGATGGATTCTTCAGATGAAGGGTTTTTGGGCTTCCAATCACCCCTCTGTTTCAAGATCTCAAGGATGTCTCTGAAGGAGACATCTTCAGGGGGTGATTGTGGGGACCCTTCCTCTTCATCGTAGTCCATATCATCTGTAAGGAACTCCTCAGGGGAGACCACATGCTTCCTCTTGTATGATTTCTTCCTTGTAACTTCCTCAGTGGGAACTTCTGAGGAGGACCCGGAGGAAAGGGCACCCTGCACTAGGGTCTCCTGTGGCTCCCATGTTCGATGTCCCGGGACGGTGGCCTGTGACAGCTGCAGCTCGGGGGGAGGACATGGTTGGGGTTCTGACACCGTAGGCTTGCCTACAGAGGCAAAGGCCCTCTCCATCACCTGGAACACAGGGCTGCCCAAAGAGGGGTGGGAGCCCGGAACCGAGAAAGACAACCTCGGAACCGGGGTCACACCCGCTCCATTGAGCTCGCTCCCAAGAATGGAGCCTCAAGCTGGATCAGTATTGATGGGGCACCTGGCACCGTGGATCATACCGCAGACAGGGTTGGCACTGAACTTGGTACCGAACAGCCTGTAATCCAATCTCAGGTCTGAGGAAGACCTGGTTCCAAAGGAACCAACGGCCAAAGTGAGATCCACTACTGGCACTGAAGCTATGGGTGCCGAGAAAGGCGTTGGTGCCGTGTGCTTTAAAACCTGCAAGGAGGTCAGAGGAGAGTAAGATGAAGTCAGTGAAGCAGTATTTCCAAGTCCAAGGAGGAACTGGGTTTTTGAATCTGAAGGAATTCCCCCTGGCTGTCAGCAGCTGGTCCACATTTAGTTCAGAAAGGCTCCTGGTGGATCTCGTGGATATCCTCGAAGGGGACTCTGGACGCTCTAGGAAGGTGCACTATACCTGCCCCAAAAAAGGGTCCACAGACGAGGAATATTGGGTCCGTGCCTGAGTGCCTAACGGCACCACTGATTCCCATTTTGAGATGATCGAGGGAGGAGTGTTCATCTGAGCTAGTGGAACCGTAGGAAGGCTAGGTGCCGAGATCGGTGTAGAAGTCAAAATCTGGTTTTGGTCTTAGTCAGTGCCACAGACATCAGTGCCAAAGAAGGCACTGAAGAGATTGTAGTAGATGGTACCAAAACTGGTGCCATAGAAGCTGGCTTCTGGTCCAGTATGGAAAGTTTCGCAAGTTTGGGTTTAGGTTGTCTCTCCTTCTCACCAGAGGGTGAGGAGGGAACAGAATGCTGCCTCCTCTTCTCTTTCCTTGGAGGGGGAGAACCCACCAATGCAGAGAGAGCCTCTGAAAAGGGCGATTTAAGAAGACCCTTTAGAATCAATTTATTCTTGCATTCATTCAAGGCAAGGGAACTAAATCCCTGACAAATAGAACAAGGCAGTTGGACAGAGAGATGAGGAACTCCCAAACAATACACACAGTCATCATGAGTGTCATTATTAGGCATTTTTCTCCCACACTTCAGGCACTGTTTGAAGCCTGACATGCCCTTTTTTCAGACATGTCAAATCCGGTACAAAGAAGCAGTACAATGAGAAACAAAGCAACAACAACAAAAAACAGTATTATACAGCTAGGCCGAAGAACCAGAAGGAAAATACCAACAGTGGTAAAATAATGAAAAATAAACTATCAATACTTTTCAATAAGCACTTATATATCAAAAAAATCACAAATATCAAAGACTTAGCTGAGAGCTGGCTTGAACGGCACTTTACGGCAACATGGCAAATGAGATCTGAGGTAACAGGGAGAGAAGGGTCCTGTGAGTAAAAGCTTAGCTCGAGAGGTTTTGGCTGGCACGAGCTTGGTATAAGGCTGACTCAGTTCCGAGGACGGAACCGATAACCCATCAGTGATGAATGGAATGAAGGTTATCAACATCAGATAGTTACCCACAGTTCCATACCTCACCAAGTCCTGGATAAAATGTTTTGTCAACATGCTTCTATTTATTAATACTGTATATTATGATTTTCTAATATATTATTTAATGAAGGACTTTGACAAATTATCAAAACATTACTATTTCTTAATATTTTGAGCCCAAATTGTGTATGCAGCATCTCTCATTCCCAACCATATGCACTACACCAGTGTTATGGTGCAATTCTGTAAAGTAGTTTTACTTCGCCAAACAATGCAAAATCACCTTTTAAAACAGAACTGCACAGTGATACTTCAAAAACCAAACAATAAGTATTCTGAAAGGTTATGAGAGACTGTATTTAATTTTACTACTCATCTTCACAATTTTACTGAAGTTCAACATTTCTACACCCAATACTGAAAAAGCCTCACTCAGCTTGTGAATATCTGCACAATCCCTGCATACTTCCCAAATCAAAAAAGAACAGATAATTATGTGTTGCAAAATTAAAAGGTGATTCAAACAACATTTGGAGTACTGCAAAATTATCTTTTGGAATGGCATTACCTAATAACACATCAGATTTCATAACACAGAACTATAAAATGAACATTCTAGGTTTTGCCAGAAAATAGTACTAAAAGCAAAAGTTACAAGTCCACAGTAACTCAGACAAACACTTGAACTTTAGTAAAGTTTAACCCTTTTTATATAAAATTTTCAAAAATGTCATACTTGCAGCTTTAGTAAAGTTTAAACTACTTATACAAAGTTGTGTAAGGGCCACCCATGGGTCTTCAGCTCATGAACAGCCGAAGCATCACTGCATTGTTTCATCTCAAAAAAGTAATCTCAGAGAATAGATACACTGATTTATGGATCTAAAAATGAAATGACATTTTCATGAAATAACATTTTAAGAATTTCCCCATGATTATTAAGTGCAACTCCAAGTCATGACTGTAATTTCATGATAAATGTTCATTGCACCTGAATATACTGAAAAATTAAAAGATCTGAGGTACAGAATACTCAATAAAGCAAACAGAATATTATTAGCAGTATATACAAGAAGAAATTCATGCTTCAGGAGATGAGTGCTCTGTCCTAAAAATGCCACAAAACATGAAAATCATGTTCTTTCCATCAAAGAAGCAGTCCAGACTCATGATTTCCTATTTTTTCCTGGAAAATGGAAACCAGTACCTGTGACAATAAAAATAAAAACATGCAGGGACATCAAACTCACTTTTTCCCATAAAACTACAAAACTGACAAGAAACTACACAAGGGTACCACCGATTTAATGAGTAGCATTCTCTGTGGCTTACTATGCAACTTTATACACTGCTTCTGCATAAATTCATACAACTGAAACTAAGTGGAGATATACACTCCAACCCAGGCGGTTTAGAGTCTGTAAGTCTGAGTGCAGTATCTTCCCCCTCACCTGGGTCAAGAGGTCTGAGATCAGTGGAAGTTGCTTGGGGGTCTGTAAGGTCAGGCTGTGCAGTAAGGGGTACCAATGCTGTCTGGGCCAATCTGGAGCAAAGAGGATGGCCTTTGGTCTCTCCTCCCTTATTTTGATCAGTACCTTGGGAATAAGCGGCGGAGGAGGGAACGCGTACACAAAGAGGGAGCTCCAGGGGAAGGTCAAGTTATCCACCTTCCATGCTAGGATGTGATACTCCCTGATACAGAACTTTTGCAGTTGGTGGTTGAGGTGTGAAGCAGAGATCCACTTCTGGAGTCCCCCACTCCTGAGTGATTTGCAGAAAGATTTCCCTGTGGAGCTGCCATTTGTGGGGGTCCAGTACATTTCTGTGGTCTGCCAGGGTGTTGTTGACCCCGGGTAGGCATTGGACAATTAGGTGTAGACCCATGGAGATGGCTGTAAGCCAGAGGCTCATGGTTAATTTGCACAGGGGGTAAGATTGGTTCCCCACTGTTTGTTGATATACCACATTACTGTGGTGTTGTCTGTTTTTATAAGGAGACCCCTAGCCTGAGATGGGATTTGAAGCATGTCAAAGCCTTCTGCACGGCCATCATTTCTTTCTGAATGATGTGCAAGTGAAGTTGCTGGGCATCCCAAAGACCTTGGGTGCACCTGCCTGCTTGGTGAGTGCCCCAAGCAATGTCTGAGGCATCGGTGGTGATGGTCTGGCCAGAAGGGCGGAGGATGAAGGGAAGACCCTTGTTCCTGGCACAGGCCTCTGCCCACCAGAGAAACTCGGCCCTTATACATGGGATCAGAGGGAGAGAGGACTCTAGGCACCAAAGGTTCTTTAAGTACCACTGAGGTTTTCTCATATGACGCCTGGCCAGAGGAATGAGAAGTATGCAAGATGCCATGTACCCCAGGCTTGCAGGAACTTTCTCGCAGTGAGGGCTTTTGGAAACCAGCTGAGTAAAGTAGAGAGGCAAGAAAGCTCTGCTTTTCTGGGGATAGGAAGGCCATTTGGGATGCTGTGTCTAGCAGGGTTTTGTTTTGATTTCTTCTCATTGATGGTGAACCCTAGGGAAGTTAAGAGAGATTTGACAAAGAAAAGATCCTGGAGCAGCTTTTCTTTGCACTCTGCCTGAATGAGGCAGTCATCCAGGTAAGGGTAAATCTGTATACTTCTCTGTCTGCAGAATTCTATGTCCTGGGCCAAGCATTTGGTGAATATTCTGGGAGCATAAGATAAGCCAAAGGGCAGCACAAAGAACTGAAAGTGTTGTCAGCCTGCTCTGAAGCACAGAAATTTAATGCAGGATTCCCTGATGGGGATGTGGAGGTAGGTATCTTTTAGGTCTAGGGTCATGAGCCAGGCATTTTTTGCTAGCATAGGCAGCAGCTGCTGCAAAGTTAGCATTTTGAATCTGGGGACCACCAGAGAGGTGTTCAGAATGGATAGATCCAGGATGGTGCGCCAAGTGCTCTCTTTTCTGGGAACAAGGAATAGTCTGGAATAAAAGCCTTTGCCTGTTTGATCTGAGGGGACAGGTTCTACTGCCCCCTGTGATATGAGAGTTTGGACCTGTTTCAATGCCTCTGCCCACTGATTTGGAGGCAAGTCTGGGTACCCTCTTGGAACTGGGAGTTCGCTGAAAGAGAATTTGTATCCCTGAGAAATGATCTTTAAGAACCATTTGCCCTTTGTTACAGAAAGCCAATTGTCTTTGAAGAGGGAGAGCCTTCCTCCTAGTTTTTGGTGAGTGAAGGGAGGGTGAAGGGGGGAGGGGGAGTCATTGTGAGTGATTGCCATAAAAGGCTGGCTTAGAACTCCCTGCCTTAGAGATGGAAGTGGTCCATTGTTTGCTTCTCTGCTGGCCCTGGGATAGGGGCCTGGAGGGTCTGTCCCTGTGGGGCTTACCTTGGCCCTGTCTGCTAGGTGCAGGGAAGGTCTAGTGCTTAAACAGAAAGTTCCTCCTGAATCTGGGAGGTTGAACTTGAAAGAAATCTTTTACTGTTTGCATAGATTTTGCTTTGTATTCCATGTTTTAAGCACCTCTTCTGCTTTTCCCCAAACAAGCACTTCTTATCTAGGGGTGCATCAATAAGTTTAGACTTGACATGATCAGGGAGAGGTTGTTCCTTCAGCCAAGCATGTCTCCTAATAACAAATCCTGTCACTGCTGCCCTACTAGAGGCTTCTAGGGAATCATATCCACATTGTAATGAATGTTTGGGCACTTGACATGCTGAGTGCAGTAAATCTGCTAACTCTTTTGAATTGGCACAGTAAGGAAAGGTAGCAATCTTCTATTTTAATTGTTCCAAAGTGTGTTGTTGATATTTTAACATATGGAAATGACAATTGAGTGCTCTGACAGCTAAGTTTGCAGAGGTGTATACTTTTTTACCCCATCTGTCCAGAGCTCTGGAGTCCTTGTCAGAAGGAAGAGGATTCTTGGCAGAACTAGTCTTAGCTCCTTTAGGTCCCTGTGTAATGACCTCTGGGATTGCAGCAGGATTTCTGTATAGGTATTTGTGAGAATCTGTTACTCTGTAGTACCTGTCAGGTTTACTGGGAGCAGGAGGGAGGGCATCAGGGGCTAAGCTGGATTCATGGAAAACATCATCCACCACTTCTAAAATAGGGGGGATGGCCAGGAGTCTGTGCTGGGGCAAGTCCAGAAACTCTCTAAGTCTTTTCTTAGACTGTGAAAGTCCTGAGATTCCCATTGGAAATGTTCCCTGAGGAGTGAGGGGTTTCCCCAAAGGAAAGGTCCTCTGGAGGGGATGCAGAAGGGATGGATTCCTCTGCATCTGAATCCTCATAAGCAGTTAAGGGATGCTGTTCCTTTTCAAAAACTGAATAATCAGATTCCTCAGAATCCTCTTCTGTCATAATTTCAGGATAAGGGCTCCTTTTCCTTTTAGAAGAAGTGGCCTGACTACCCTGCATAAGGGAGATGAGATCCTCTGCCATTTTAAGCATTTGTGCTTGGGGTGGTGGAGCAGTAGCAAGATGGTGGCTAGAAGCAGATTTCCTAGGAGTGGCCTGGCTTCTAGGCCTAAGAGAATCCATCGGTCTGAGAGAAACGGTAGTCTGATGCGAAGATGTCAGTTTTTGTCTAGAATCAGTAGTGCAAAAGGCCTCCTCGGAAGTCAGTGCCTGCATCGCCTCTCTGGACCCAACCGAGGCAGAAACAGCCAAAGGCTCGGAAGACGAAGAAGATTTCTGCAGCATACCGGTCTCCGAAAGGGTCTCGGTAGAGGCCTGCATAGATACTGAATCGGGCATCAGGGGCTGCAAAAGCACCTCACTGAATTCTGGAGAATTGACAAACTGCTTAGCTGTAGTGTTCTCAGAAGGGTTAGCCTTGTGTAGTCTGTCTCTATCTTTACCTCTCCATTTTTTCAGAATGTCCACAGATAGTTGGCTGATGGACGCCATATCAGAATGCAAAGACAGAACACGAAAATAACTGTCTACAAAAAGAGCTCTTCGGCAAATGATTCTTGCATTAAAGAAGGCACAGAACCGGAAATGGGGGACATCATGGTCTGTGCCTTAACCAGTTACCCAGTAAGAATGCAAGTCTCAGTGTGAGATCTGCTTTCCACAAGCGAGACATTTGTTAACTTTTTCAGACATCGGTTAGTGCAAGAAAAAAGGATCCCCAATGGGGTACTTAGCTTTAAACATTTTCAGCTGAAATTCAACTTCTGGTAGCGATCGACCGGCACTCATGCGAACTGCTTCTGCTACAGGCTCCATGGCAAGAAAAACTGATTTAATGACATCGGCTGCCTTGCTTTATAGCACTGACGACCTGACATCAGACTACAGGTGATGGGAGCCTACGCAAAAAAATTTACTATGGTATTCGGGCCGGCCGAGGGCTACCACAGCAGGGATAACCCCCACAGGTGATAATTCCAACAGTGAAACATGAAAAACATGCATTATTACGGGAGATTTCAATCTAGTCGAATACACTTGCTCATCAGACAACCCATCCAACTTTATCAATCTGTATGGTTTCTCACAAATTATACTCCCCCCAACCAGAGTAGATAAAAATAGCTGTAGACAAACTATCCTCAACTGGACCTTAATATAAATAAACGCAACCTATGTCAACACACTGGCTGTCTTCCAGACAGTCTAAGCAAATACTCACCCACCTATCCTCTACGGCACCAGATCAATACCCCCAAAAACACTACATATGAGCATGTCAGAAAGAAAATAAATTTCTCTCCCAAACTCTTCAAATCCCTTCTAGAAAAATGCAACTGGTCCCCTCTAAAACACCTGCCCTTAAACTCAGCAGTGCAATACTTCAATCAAACATTTCTTGACATATTAGACTCCCTAGAGCCACTTAGGAAGATTCGTATTAAATCAAAACAACTACCATGGCTCTCAAAAGAGACAAAGCAACTCCTCAAACAAACAAACAGTGTCTGGTCCCAATACCAATCAACTAAGTCCCAAACATCCCTGCTCACTTTTCACAAATTAAGAAACCAAACTAAAAAAGCAAATAAAAAAATGACAAAAAAAGCTTACTATACCACATTACAACAAAAACACCAAAACAAACTCCAGAAATTCTTGAACTCCACATTACAACAAAAACACCAAAACAAACCCAGAAACTCTGGAACTCCATAAAACAACTTCTAAACCCAAGACAAAGTGCAACCCAATCTCCTACCACTTCTAATTCCGCTGACAGCATCTTAATTTAATGCCCACTTCATTAACTCTATACTAGCTCTGGTAAAAAATGATAACAATATGCCACTAATAATTCCCACAAAAACTCATACAGGTCCTAACTCATTCACCTTCAAACCTATACAAACTAGTACCACTAAACACTTTCTAAATAAGCTAAAACCAACATTTCTCGCAGCTGATCTACTTCCCAACAAATACCTCAGATTAGCTGCAGATATCAATGCATACCCTATCTTCATTCTAATCAATCAGTCCACTGCTGAACATTACAGACCCAAACTATGGAAAATATCATATATCATTCTCCTGCATGAAGGTGGCTCTTCTACAGACTTAACCAACCACAGACCAACTGCCATCCTCTCTCCAATAGTCAAAATCATTGAAAAATGCATTCACACACAACTTCTTGATTACTTACTGATCAACAACCTCCTCTCTAACTCCCAACATGGCTTTCGACCAAAGCACAGCACCACAACTGTATTAGAAAACTTTACTAATACCAACAACCAACTTAGTAATGATGGTCAATTAGTCTCCTCTATTTTTCTGGATATGTCAAAAGCTTTTGACACAGTATCTCACCAAAAACTGTTAACTGAGGTAGCACTCCTAAATCTATCCCATCCAGCCTTAACGTGGTTCCACAGTTACTTAAGAGATCACCAGCAAGCCGTCAAGTGGCTAATCTTACTCTCTCCTCTACTACCTGTCTCTGTAGGTGTATCTCAAGGTTCAATTCCCAGACCATTTCTCTTCTCTATATTTACAAATAAACTATGCACTGCCACTAGCAAAGTCAACATCATCCAATATGCAGATGACACCTCTCTCATGTGCTCAGCCACTACACTCTCAACACTCCATGAAACAACACAAAGGTCATTTCTCGAAGTTGAAAAATATCTCTTAGAACATCAACTAAAACTTAACCCAAACAAAACTGATTTTTACAAAAAAAACATCGCAAGGTAACCAGCCCTCCTTTATCAACTACTCCTCTAACAAAATCAGAATAAAACTTGTACAGCACACAAAACTGCTTGGCGTAACAATTGACAACTCACTCAAATCTGATAAACACCCAGCACTAACCATTAAAAAAGTCCATATCAAACTAGAAGCTTTCTACAGAGTGAAACCATTTCTCACCAGTTCTACCAGACAGGCCATAGACAGGTCACATCCCCTATCTACTCTACTATATGCTTAACCCATCCTTACAAACCTTAGAAAACCTGACTTAAACTGAAGGCCTGCTATAATAAAATAGCCAGATTTGCCACTATACTTCCCAACAGATCTCACCACTGCACTGCTCTACAGGAACTTAAGTGGATCAAACTGCCTAACCTTCTCAACATTAACCAACTAGCCTTGGCTCACTCCATAAAATTTCAAAATTTCAACCATATGACGACCCAGCACTCCACAACCTAGTACAGCCCTATAGCAACACAGAACATTAAGATCCTCTGAGAAACTGTTACTAAGTCTCAAAAGCCAATAATACCTCTTGAGAATCTCAATACTCACACAAAATATCCAAAATCTGGAATGCTATCCTCTAATAAATTCTGAACACCACCAACACACAAACAAACTACTCCTCCGAGTCCACCTCAACAAAAACTGGCTCTGCTCCTGCACTTCCCCTGGTTAACTCTGTACCCTCTCAGTCCTTACCCTCCCAGCACTGCTCCAACCCCTTGACTACATCTATCATTAAAACCATCCAGGAATTCTTGACTGCCTACCTTCTTACCACAATCCAAGTTCTTTCAAACCTCCTCCACATCTAGAATTCCATGTTCATATCATTCCTTGTAGTCCTCTACTGCCTTTCCTTACAAATGACTAGTAGCAACCTACTAAACAGATTCTTCTAACTCCATAAACTATCCACAACTCAGCTCAATGCATAACTTTAAGGATGAGTAACTCTAACTGTTACATGATACTTTGTATTGTACCTATCTAGTCTACAATTATTGAAAGGTGCTCACATTGTTGGCCAATGTATTTTGTAAATGTAACTGCATTTTGATGCATCAATTGTTTTTGTATTATTATCCTATGTAGTTATAAATGTGTTCCTGTCATGTTGTTACCTCTTACAGATTTTTTCTGTATGGAGCTTTACTCCCCAGGCCTTCACTGAAAATGGGCTCATGGCCCAATTTCCACTCCCGGTAAACAAATGTAAAATAAAATGAATACATTTTCCATAAAAATCTTTCCTATGTCCAGCCTAAATACCATGTGTTGAAGAAGCAGCTTGCTTATTTAATTATTGCTCCCAAATTCATTTCTCCAAGCTGCTGTCCTTTATTACAGTTTAGAAAAATGTAGAAGAAGCCAGGAAACAGAATCTCCAGACTTTATTGTAAACAAAACTGAGTGCTTTCATCGAGTATACTAGACTTCATCAGAATGAATACAGATCACCCTCTTTTATATATCTCAGGTAATCACATGATAACAAATAATTAATCAATTAAACAAAATTCAATCCAAGTCTTACTGAAATAAAAAATACACAAACAAGGAAATGCTACTCTAAAAGCATGACTTTAGATCCAAGTCTTACTGAAATAAAAAATACACAAACAAGGAAATGTTACTCTAAAAGCATGACTCCAGATGCACAATAATACTCCAAAAGGACAAAACTATAGTCTCATAAACCAAAGATATGTGTATACTAAAATCGATTAAAAACTTTTTGTTGCAGCAGTCATGGATCAACCCCAAAGGGGAAAAGGTTAAATGACATAGGCAGCTTTTAATTTTAAAAAGCTACTAATAGAAGCTTGTTCATTAAGTCCAGGGGCATTAGTGGCATTACATCGAATCTGCCACCTAAGTTCTTTGTATTCCAAAAAGGCATCAGATGATCCACCCCTGGGTCCAAGAGCAACATGGTCAATGACAAAGAATTTAAAACAGTGGTTGGGGTGACTTTTGTTGCATGTTTAAATAACACATTCCTATAGTCCCTTTTCTGGATGTCATACAGGTGCTGGTAAATCCTAAATTTGAGGACCCTTTTGGTCTTTCCTATATAGAATCCATCACAGGGATGACATTTAGCAATATACACAACTCCCTTGCTGTTACAATAGCACTTGTGTATAAGTTTAACAGCTCCAAAGTTCACTAAATGGAAACTTGACCCTTCCAGGATGTGTCTACATTGGGAACAATGCCCACATTTTACCATAGCCCCCTTACCATTGGGATGGTACATTTTTTTCTAGTAACATCTTAATACTCGCATCCTTTTTGTACACAACCTTAGGTCTCTCACCTACAAGGTTGATGTAATCATGGTCTATCTCAAATAAACCCCAATTTCTCTGAATGATGTCTCGAATGTCATAAAAATGTATATTAAATCATAGAATCATTGCTCTCTGGAATGACTCTTGACCTTCAGAAATTTGAGCACTAGCGAGACTGGATGTAATAGTTGCCTTAACTGTACCTAACATGGGTAAAAAAAAAGCCTAAATTCCTTTTCCTTATATCTTCTTGAAATATATCCTGCAGAAATAACTCAGAATAACCTCTCCTAGTTAACATCTCTTTGGGTTTGTCACATTCATCTTGAATCATATTTTCATTGGAAAGCATCCTAGCCAATCTCACACATTGCCCCTTCACCAATTACTTTTTTTGCTGAAGAGGTTGCCAACTACTGAAAGGTAACAGTGAGTTAGCATATGTCCTATATAGGGAAGATTCAAACTGAAAAATATTCCTATTTTTGAAAATACTGACATCAAGATAATTGACCCTATCAGTTTGCACTTCCATAGTAAACTTCAAAAAGTATGTAGTAGAATGTAAAAACTGAAAAAAATTGATCCAACCTGGCTAAACTATCCTTCCAGAAAATAATGTCATCCAGATACTGACTGTACAGGGCCCAACAGTTTCTATAATCCGATGAAAAGACAAAAGTATTTTTTCATTGAGCTAGCACTATGTTAGCAAAAATGGGGGTGCATGGGGCCCCCATAGCTACCCCTTTGGTCTGCTTGAATATCTGATTTTCAAACATAAGAAAATTCATGCCCAGGACCACCTCTATTAATGTCCTTATAGTAAAGTATTTTGGTGTGATCCAGGTTTGCGTTGTGGCAAAGGAACTCATAAAACCATTCTTGGCCCTCCTGATGGGGAATCACCAAAATAAGTCACAAATATCAATGGTGACAAGAATTACATTGACAGTGTAAAATTCATTTGACACCTTGCATAGCAAGTCCCATGAATCCTTGTATAAATGTGAACACCCATCTAACACTCCTTTTAACTGATGGTCAATGTATTTTGCAATAGGAAAGGTACTGGATGCCTTGGCACCAACCATGGGCTGTAAAGGGGTATCCTCTAAGTTTTTATCTATTTTTGGGATTCCAAAAATGGTTGGGGTCCTGGGGTGGGGCACCTTTAAAAAATATGCTCAACTGTGGTAATCTGGTCATTAACAAGTAGATCTTCCAACAATAAATCAGTGTTCCTATACTCTATATTCATTTCATTTTTGGATATTTCTTAGTATTTGTCAATATGTAGCGTCATCAACATTGTTTTGATATAATCATTAGTATTCATTTTTTTCCATAATCGTTATTGTTTTTATACAATGTGAAAACAAATTCTGAAACCAACAAGAACGTCAACAACAACTGAGTTTTGAAATAATACTTTAAACCCTGAATAAACCCTGTAACTATATTACAAATATTTACAAAAATGTCATTTATCTTAAAAACATGGATGTAGTCTTAATTACATATCAATGACATAAGTAGAAATAGGAAGAAAATTGGTGGTTGAAGAAGAATAAGTATCAAGTCCAATGTACCTTTATTTCCAATGCTGAATTCTACCATTTGAGTTAAAAATAATAGTAACAACAGCTAGGAAGGTAGAGTGAAAGTAAGGAGCATATAAAAGTATTTTAAATAGAGTCTCTAGGGCTAATTAATTATTGCAAGATAAATTTAAATAGTTAATTCCAGAACTCAGCATAATGTGAGTATCTTTTCATATTAGAGATCATAAGTTTATGAGCTGCAAGATGCTTGATTGCCATTTGTTTGAACCCCTCCTATGTGACCATTGATCTATCTACCCAATTTGCAGTAATATATAGATTGATTAACATGAAAAGTATAACCAAAGTACTTATGTCCCTTTTTGTCAAGTCAGAGGTAACATATGTGTAACATAGTAAACTCCCAGGAGTAGGTTGATTTTTCATACCCTTTTTTTGTAACTGAACTTTAAGTGAATTCTAAAGTTTGTAGTCACATTTGCAGCTCCAGAATATATGTAAGAGATCAGCTTTTTGCAACTCACAATAGGGACAAAGGGGTGAAAATGAAGGATTACATTTATTTGAGATCATGGGTGTAAAATAAGCATTATTGAGTATCATGAGATGTGTATATGAGAGTTTTTTTAGGGAGATTAGCTTAACTGTCAGTTGTATAGATTGCTTCATCTGTTTAGTGGTGATTAATGGGTTTACCTTAGACCAGCAGTTTGAGTATAGTATGTTATTCTGATATTTGATCGATGCAATCAGATTGTATGTGTTTGCAATCATTTTCTTCTTCAAAAGCATGAGTTTCAAAAGGGACTTGTAGACCTCTATATCATTCTCAATTAAGTTACTGTTATGTAAACAGTTAATGTATATTTCCTTGATCTGCCTTAAAATAATATTGTAGCTCTTAGGGAGTTTTAGAGTAAATCTCATCTCCACGATGGAACAGTTTTGCAGAGGAAAGAAGTCGCTCACTTGTTTATCTCTTAACAAGAGGAAATGATTTAAGTTCAGCATTATATTATTTAGTTTTAAATTTGGGTTAAGGTAAATTGGTTGTAGAGTAGTGAATGCCTCAAATAGATTCAATGATTCAAATAATTTCTGTATTCTAGTTTTATAAAATTTTATTGGAGTAAGGAATTTATAGGTTTTCAGGGACCTCTTTTTCAGCAAAGGAACAGCTTTGGGATTAATCTTAAATGATCTTACAAACTTATGGTAAATTTCTAGCCAAGTAGGGGACCTGGAGTTAGCCTTCATTATCATACTCCGCAATTCTTACTAGTCTACTGCTGATAATGATGTCAAAATAAAGCCCAAAATCTGGAAGGTTAAGACACCCATTTTCTTTAGGCCACATTAATTTATAATAAAAAAATCTTAATTGATTTAGGCAATCAGATAAATTTAGCCAGAGTAGAATGTAACGTTCTAAAGAATGAATTATGTAAAATTACCTGATAAGCTATAAAAATATATAATAACCTTGGCAGAATATTAATTTTAACAATGACAACTCTGGGACAAAAAGGATAATTTAAGTTTCTCCCATCTATCACAGTCTTGTTTTATGTTATTCCATAGGTGGACAATATTATTTTTATAGAATTCGTTGTTACCTTGATAGAATGAAACCCCCAAGTATTTTGATTGTTTTATTTTGATTTCCGTTGGGCGAGGGTATAAGGATAAGAGCTTTGATGTATTTAATGGGAAAATAGAAGATTTGTCAGGGTTAATTCTATAATTAGAAATGTGAGAGAGAAGTTTTCAATTGACTTCAATAATTTTGGTATGTCAGAGCTTGGTTGGGTGAAATATAAATTCAGATCATCTGCAAATGCTGATAAAATAATTTTAGTACTTAAAATTGATGGGGGACGATGAAAAGCATTTTGCTTAATGAGAAGAAATAAGGGTACCATTTACAGATTAAAAACGTAAGGAGATAACAGACACCCTTGATGAGTTCCATTTTTAATGGGAATTCTTTTTGAGGTACATCTACTTATATATAAAGAGGTATACACTTTATCATATATTGGCTTGATAAGTTGGGTAAAACTTGAGGGGAATGCAAAATGAGGTAGTACCGAGACTAAGAAGTTTAAGTTCACTTTATCAAAGGCCTTATAGGCATCAACTACCAATGTAAATATTGGGTAACTGTATTGTTGAGAATAGTTGATTAGTGTTTCCAATGAAGTGTATTGTCAAACGTTTGTCTAAGAGGAATGAAGCCTGATTGTTCCATAGTTTCATAGTTTAGTACTAGGCTATCTGCCCTGGGGCATTTGTAAGCCTAGCCATAGTGATGTGGCTTTCACCACCCCATAAAATGGTACAAAATGCACAAAATAGATTTAGAATACTGTGCCTCTGTCTAGTAGTGACACAGTGAAGGTCCCCTTATATAACAGAATTAGTTTACTGTGCCCCTGTCTAGTAGTGACACAGATGTGACCCCTGGGGTAAACTTACGATCTCCCATCCACTCATCAAGATTTCTCTTGACGAGAGTCAGTGAGGGGCTCTGCCTAACATGAACTGGGATCTTGTTCCAGAGCATGGGAAGCCTCTGGGTTATGAATCTATCCCTCCAGCATGTCCTATTCATACTTGTGCCGAGGTTTAAGTCTTTAGCTCTCGTGGTTCTGATGGATTTGGATTTTTTGAGGTGGAGCATGTCCATCAGTTCCTGATTGGACATGGCCTTGTACGTCAGGCAGAGATCACTTCTGAGCAGGCGGTATGCTACTGAATAGAGCTGGAGTTTCTTTAGTATGGCAGAATAAGACATATGTTGGAGACCCTTGATCCTCTTGGTGAGGTACTTTTGTGGTCTCTCCAGCTGTTGCAAATGCCGGGTGAGGTACATACCAAATGGGGCATTGTACTCAATCATGGGTCTGATGAGGGAGGAGTATAGGGGTACAATGACATCCTTGGATCTGGATGTGAATCCCTTCATGATAAGGTGTGCAAGGTAGAATGTTTTTCTAACCACTTTGGCAACGTGGGTGTCAAATGAGAGGTCGCTGTCGACTTGGGTCCCTAGGTCTCTGATTACTTTTTCCATACTCAGTGGGTTGCTGTCTATGTGATAATTTGTGGGTACTTTGTTTTTCCCAAAGGGGATGACTATACATTTTTTGGCATTTAGTTTAAGGCATGACTCCGGCACCAGTTGTCCGTTTCTGTGAGGCCTTTTTGTAGGATGTATTTGTCCGCTGGTGTATAGACTATGGCGCCTAGTTTGCAGTCATCTGCGAACTTTGTCAGCCACAACCCTCCCATGTTTGCTTTAACATCTGAGAAATAAATGCCGAACAAGAGGGGTCCCAGGACAGATCCCTGTGGGACACCACTTGTGACTGGCTTTGAGTCTGACATTGCTCCAGCGATTTTAACTTTATGGGTTCTGTCCTTTAGCCAGTTTGCAACCCATCTAGTGACATAAGGGTTTACATTTAAGCTGTTGAGCTTATCTATGATGCCTGAGTGGGGTATTGTGTCGAAGGCCTTAGCCAAGTCCAGGTAGGCTGTATGGACTGCTTTGCCCTCATCAATGGCTCTAGTGACTGTTTTGAAAAAGTCAACCAGGTTCAAAAGGCAGGATCTTCCCTTTACAAAGCCGAACTGGGTGGGGTCGAGTGTCTGTAGGTCCCCAATGTCTCTGTTTATGAGTTCCATAATGATTCTTTCCATAGCTTTGCAGACCAGGCTGGTTAAGCTTATGGGGCGGTAGTTCCCAGGGTCTGTAGCGGTACACCCTTTGTGGAGTGGGACCACCGTTGCTGTACGCCAGTGTTCAGGTACATATCCTGTAGTAAGGCTAAGGTTAAATAGCATTTTTATGCGCGGGTTTAGCTCCTCTTGGAGTTCACGTAGCACGCAACCCGGGATACCGTCAGGTCCCATTGATGCTGTGTTTTTAGCTTTGCTGAGGGCAGCTCTCACCTGGACATCTGAGATGACAGGGAGATTACATTCAGCTGGGATAAGTATTTCTTCTTTTGGGGGTGAGGGAGGGGAGAAATTTGCACTGAACCTGTCAGCCAGAATGTTGGCAATATCTGTGGGTTCAGTGTATTTTTTGTTGTTGTGAACTAACTCTGAGCATATCTGAGGGTTTCTGCCCAGGTTTGTAACATAGCTGAAGAAAACTTTGTGGTTATCTTTAGTGTCCTTAGCGATTTTTCTCTTAAAGTTGGCCTTGGATGTTTTTATGAGAGAACGTAGTTTTCTGCTAGTGTTGATCAGAGATGTCTTCCCTTTATGGGATTTTGCTCTGTCATGCAGTAGCTTCCTTCTTTTGTTATACAATTTGTTTATGGCTTAGGTCCACCAGACAGGACGCTTGCCTTTGGTGGAGAGGGACTTGGATTTATTTGGGATTGCATGATCCATGCATTCTTGGAGATGTCCATAGAAAGCATTTGTGAAGGATTCAACATTGTGGGATGTGGTATCCACTGGCCCAGTGGGCTTAAATGATACCATCTCAGTCTTAAGAAGAGTGAAGTCTGCTTTTGAGAAGTTTTTCACTGTGGTCTTTTGTGCTGGGGGTGGAGGTGGGATATGTATATCCAGGGTGATTAGTTTGTGGTCAGATCTCACTAGTGAGGGGTATAACTCCGGTGTGGAACATTTTGTCTCCATGTTTGTGATGATCAGGTCTAGTATATTATTTCCCCTAGTGGGAGAGGTGACTAGTTGTTCCAGTACATTTGAATTTATGAATTCCAGGAACCTTTGGGCTAGGGTGTTAGGGCTAGAACAATGTACCCAATCTATGTTAGGGTAGTTGAAGTCTCCCAGTATGATGGTATTTTGTGATACATTCATATCCTCCAATGTCTTCAGGAAGGCTGAGTGGGTTTCCTGAAATTGGGAGGGTGGTCTGTAACATGCTACCAGTTGTATAGCAGTTTTGCCTATGGTTAGTTGCACCTGTATGGTCTCTGATGCTTCATGTGTTGCTACTAACCTGGAGGTGTGGGTGTCCTTGATGAATATGGACACTCCCTCCTTTGTGGTTCGCCCGGTTTTGGGGCCGAAAAGCATGATACGAGGTATAGCCTGGTAGCGCTGGGGTGCTCTCAGGAGCCTTGAACCAGGTTTCAGTTACTGCACAGACGTCGATGTTCTCCATACTGAGGAGTGCATCGAGTGCCTGCATCTTGAGATTTAGACTTCTGGCGTTGAGCAGCATTACCCTTAGTTTTTTTCCATTTTTGTTATCTAAGGAGGTGGGTTTGTCTTTTGAGCCTTGCCTAAAAAAGGCACTATGGGGGTGGAAAGAGCCTTAGCCAATATCCGGAAGCTCAGTGGTGACAGGTGCAAGCCGTCCCTTGCAAAGCAGCGTGGCTTGTCCAACATGTCATCCCAGGCAGACAGACATTGGATCCCCTTAGAATGACACCAGTACTTGAGCCAATTATTAAAGCTGATCATCTTGTCTTTGTATTGTGGCATCATTCTTGGTGAGGGCAAGATGCTGCTCAGGGTCAGGGTCATACCAGCCTGGGCTACATAATCAGAGAGCTCCTCTATGTCTCTTTTCATGTAGTACAGGGAGGTACGTCACAGGTCATTCATGCCAGCATGGACAATGATGGAGTCATATTTGTATTTGCTTTGGAGTGACCTGAGTGCGTGTGTTATGTGGCGGATCCTAGCTCCCGATAGGCAGCTCACAGTCACCCTCTCCTTGTTCAGCCTGGTAAGCGGGACATCAGTGTGTCTGACTATAGAGTCACCTATTACTAGTGTATCAAGCATGGTGTTTGGCCTTAAGGGCTGTGATTGATTGACACACTGATTTATTGAAGTATGTGTTGCATGTGTTTTGTTTTGAGGTGGTGGATTTTTGGATGTCTGCTTTGGGAGCCTCTGTTGTTTTGGTAAGTTTTTTATTAGAGCCTCTGAGTATGTCTTTGCGTTTTTATGCGTTTGGTTTGCAGTTGTGGTAGGTCTATGTGGGACTGGGTTTGCTGTGTGTGTGGTTACCATCTCCTCCTGTCTGGTCATGCCAGCCCTGAGTTGAGAGAGTTCAGCCTCCAGTTTGGCTATATAGTTGCATCTCTCACATGTATTTGTGTTTGTTGGGAGGAGGAGGGGGTTGTCTGTGTACATGAGACAATTGTAGCATTGTCTCAAGATACCCAGATTAACCAGCTGAACTGGAGAGGACGCCAGTACTCTACCACTCGACATGCTAGAACAGTATAAAGGAGTGCTGTGCCTTTAAGTGAAGTGGATATTCACAGGGGTGGTAGATGGATGTAGTGCTTACTTAGTATGAGAGTGCTTACTTAGTAGAGAAGTTTTGAGAACAAGTGCTAGGCTTATAATATAGCGAGTAGTCTGATTATACTAAGAGTAGAGCTTCCTTAAGGGAAAATTTGAAGAGCAGACTTGGCGGAGCCAGAAGAAGTTTAACCTTGTTTAACCGGCGCTGCGCTATGCGCACAACCGCGCAAAGCCGTGCAAACGCGGATTTTAAACAGGGAACTTCAAGAGAGCTAGAAATGGTCCAAAACAACCAATTACTACAGCTCTTGTGCTGAGGTCACTTCCTACAGGGACAGGTAGGCTGCTCAAGGCTCCCCACTCCCACTGGTGAGCAATGAAACTTCCTTCTATCCAAGTAAGGTAATGGACAACACAGGAACTACACCACAGCCCAGAATACAGCAAATCCTGTAAACTGGTCTAAACTAGTAGAGGAGAGGCGGGAAAACAAGGATTATTTTTTTGTTTTTAGATAGAAACACACAGAAAATGCAGAAACAGTAATAAATCAGTTACACAGGCTAGCACACTTTAGTGGGCAGCCTCAACAGTTAAATTAAACAAACAAACTTTCGATCAAATTCGACTAAAATGTAACTTTTAAGTGCAGATATTAAATAATGCAGCAAACAGCTAAAAAAACAGTTTAAGCTTCTTTAGGGTAAGCTAGAGAAGGTATTTCAATTAAAAAAACAGCACAGATACTTAAATCCAGAAAGTAGTCGCTTTTCTGAGTTCTCTGTAGCTAGGACCACTCTGCAGGACCACGAGGAGCTTGTCTGAGTAGTATAGCCAGAAAAAAACGCCCAGAGGCGGATTTTAAACAGGGAACTTCAAAAGAGCTAGAAATGGTCCAAAACAACCAATTACTACAGCTCTTGTGCTGAGGTCACTTCCTACAGGGACAGGTAGGCTGCTCAAGGCTCCCCACTCCCACTGGTGAGCAAAGAAACTTCCTTCTATCCAAGTAAGGTAATGGACAACACAGGAACTACACCACAGCCCAGAATACAGCAAAGCCTGTAAACTGGTCTAAACTAGTCGAGGAGAGGCGGGAAAACGAGGATTATTTTTTTGGGTTTTTTTGTTTTTAGATAGAAACACACAGAAAATGCAGAAACAGTAATAAATCAGTTACACAGGCTAGCACACTTTAGTGGGCAGCCTCAACAGTTAAATTAAACAAACAACAAACTTTCGATCAAATTCGACTAAAATGTAACTTTTAAGTGCAGATATTAAATAATGCAGCAAACAGCTAAAAAAACAGTTTAAGCTTGTTTAGGGTAAGCTAGAGAAGGTATTTCAAGTAAAAAAACAGCAAAGATACTTAAATCCAGAAAGTAGTTGCTTTTCTGAGTTCTTTGTAGCTAGGACCATTCTGCAGGACCGCGAGGAGCTTGTCTGAGTAGTATAGCCATAAAAAGACACCCATATGCGGATTTTAAACATGGAACTTTAAAAAGCTAGAAATGGTCCAAAACAACCAATTACTACAGCTCTTGGACTGAGGTCACTTCCTACAGGGACAGGTAGGCTGCTCAAGGCTCCCCACTCCCACTGGTGAGCAAAGAAACTTCCTTCTATCCAAGTAAGGTAATGGACAACACAGGAACTACACCACAGCCCAGAATACAGCAAAGCCTGTAAACTGGTCTAAACTAGTCGAGGAGTGGTGGGAAAACAAGGATTTTTTTTTTGTTTTTAGATAGAAACACACAGAAAATGCAGAAACAGTAATAAATCAGTTACACAGGCTAGCACACTTTAGTGGGCAGCCTCAACAGTTAAATTAAACAAACAACAAACTTTCGATCAAATTCGACTAAAATGTAACTTTTAAGTGCAGATATTAAATAATGCAGCAAACAGCTAAAAAACAGTTTAAGCTTGTTTAGGGTAAGCTAGAGAAGGTATTTCAAGTAAAAAAACAGCAAAGATACTTAAATCCAGAAAGTAGTCGCTTTTCTGAGTTCTCTGTAGCTAGGACCACTCTGCAGGACCACGAGGAGCTTGTCTGAGTAGTTCTGGACAGGTAATATCTGAAATTATTCTTTTTAGCCTATTAGCCATAATTGTAATGAGTATTTTAACGTCTAAATTTATTAGGGAAATTGGTCTATAACTATTAGGGTTTTTGGAATTAGCATTTTCTTTGAGAATGAGAACAATTTTCGATTAATTAAAATAGGTATCTGTAATTTTATTGTGTATAAAGTAGGTAAAAGGGAAAAGTAGCACTTTAGAGATTCTTGGACAGAAAGCAGTGTAAAATTCCACTGTAAAACCCTCAGGACCTGGCGCCTTATTAGATTTTAGGTTAATTACTTTTATGATTTCATGTTGAGAGATAGGAGACACAAGGGTTTTTTGCTGTTTTTGGTTTAACTTTAGGAATTTTAATTGTTGAAGGATATGAGCTAATTCAAGTTCATTCACAAAGAAGTCTTGCTCTCCATATAAATTCATATATGTTTTCAAAGAAATTTAGAATCCCTTCATTCGAGTTGTAAGATCTATTATTGTGGGTTATTTCAGAGATGGTAGGTGAGCAGTTTCTGAGATTAATTAGGCGAGCCAGGAATATGAACGAGATTTGTGTCTCTATTACATAGTTAGCTAATATTTTAGATTCATGGAAAGTTAACTGATTCACATTGAGCATGTAAAGCTCTTTCTGAAGGTTGAGTAACTGATTTCAGTTTCTTTTTGGAAATCTACTTACAATTCTGATTCCAGTCTTGAAATATTTTGTTTAACTAAACTTTCCTTCTCTTTATTAATTTTTTTGTAATGAGTTGCTGTGTTAATCAACAGACCTCTTATTTTGGCTTTGGCAGCCGCCCATTCAATATCGGGACTACAGCAGATGACTGAATAGGGAAAACCGCGAATGCTCAAAATCTTGAAAGTACAGGACCTCAAAGTGTTTTTTCTGAGATCGTGGAACAGTGAAGAATGGAATATTTGCCCTTTTCTTCACTGTAGTGCAATCTCGGAATTGGAATACATATTTAGCAGGGGGGTGCAGCCCCCCACAGTAGCAAGTTCGAGGTCCAGTACTTTCGAGATTGTGAGTGTTCACATTTTTTCCTATTCACTCATATGATACAGACCCTTCAATATCTATGGGAAGATGAGAAAGGGGTATTTTTCCAATAGTTCATCTAGTATAGTCTTTATTTCTCCCTCTACATCTTTCTTTAAGAGTAGGTTAATATTCAGAGACCAACTGTAGCCTCTATATTTCAAATTCTTTCTTTGTGACCAAATTATTTGAAGCGTGATTTTAGAATGGTCAGAAAAAAATCTAGTACTGATCTGACATTTATAACCAAAATTTAAAAAGAATTCTGAGATAAAGAAAAAAATCAATTCTAGACCACCATTTGTGGCATTGTGAAAAGTATGTAAATTTATCCTTCACTGAATGGTGAGTCTGGTGGTTATAAGGGTGAAATACTGCAAAATCATTTTTTTAATTCTGATAGAGTAGTTGTTACTTGAGAGTTGTAAGGTTTACTTGAGTTTGTTCTATCTTCTAATGGAATTTGATATGCATTCCAGTCTCCCCCTAGGATTAAATAATGATTACGAAATGGGAATAGTATTTTATATTACTACATGAAAAAGTTCTGCTGTTTACTACAAGGTGCATATATATATATATATATATATATATATATATATATATATATATATATATTTAGAATCAGAATAGGTTTAGTAGTATGGGGAGTTTTGCATACTAGATAGCGCCATCTACCTTCTGAGTCAGTGTCTTAATGTATTATATTGTCCTGGAAAGAATTCTTGACTATAATAGCTACCCCAGCACTATCTGTTTCTTTTCCCGAAGCTATTATCAATTTAATCCACTTTTTCCCTATAGATTGTGACCATTGTTCTTTTGTCATATGTCATATGTGTTTCTTGAATTAATATAATCTTAGCTTTAGATTTATAAGCAGGTGAAAAAACAGTTTCCCTTTCTTCGCTAGTTGAATCCCTGAGTCTGTACTGCTATACACCAGTTTAAACAGATATGGTACATTGAGACAATTAGAAAAGAACATAGCAGGATTACCCTACATTGATTAGATAAATGGCATAAATCTCTTCTTGCCCTAAACTCGTGCCTAACTACAATCCCCCTGGACTAGAAGAGAGGGGAAAGATAAAGAGCAGTAACATTAGGATAAGATAAAAGCAATGTTTACGAAAGTCCATAAAATTACAATGTATAACAAATAGTTTGACTTTCCCGAAACTAAAAATAGATGTTAAGCAGAAAAAGTCTACCAAAACCATCCCAATACAAACCGCCCTCAACTTATTACCTAGCTCTTCGATGTGATTACCTTATCAATCAGAAACCGCCATGCTTGTACTGTACATGAACCTTATATATATATATATATATATATATATATATATATATACATATATATATATATATATATCAACATAATATAAATTAGCTTCTGTACAACAGTATAAGAATCTTTGAAATCTGAGTCTCCCATTTACTAATCTTATTCCAGTGAATCTAAGAATCATTATTTTACCCTGTGGTTTGGGAATATAAACTTTAACATCCATAAAGTTCTGGAACTTTGGTGCAAATGGCACTACTAATCAATAAGAAAAATAAAATGTTACTTGCTATTGACTAGCAATATATAGCTAGCTATATAACATTCTCTTCATAGGAAAAAAACAACATTGCTTGGATATTAACCCTGGATTACTTCTAGTTTACAGACCAATAACCAGATCTATGTATTGTACTCTCTGCAACTATAAACACAAGACCCCTGAAATTTGAACCCCAATCTTCCCCAAATGTTTTAAATGCAATGATGTGATCCCTAATTCAAAATTACTCCTTATCCAGGCAAATTTCCAATAATGAGAGGAAAGAAAACAACATTCCTCATTTTAATAAACAGAGTAATAAAATTTTCTAACTTGCTCATTGTCCTGAATTAGGTTTGAGTGCTTTTCTCTTTTTTTTCTTTCCTTTCTTTTTCTTTCCCTTTTTTAAAACAGTTTAGTCATGTTTGGTTACACTTAACCATTCACTTATACCTTGTAATTATGTTTGTCTTAATAGACTGCCTGAGAATTACACGTTCGCTTATACTAATAAAAAAAAAAATATTTGCATAACATTGATAGCAAACAGTATTTAGGTTCCTATTATTAATGCTAGAGTATCTCACACCCGATTCTATTACTTCTTTTTATAATGCATAACTCATAAGGAAAATGTCTTAATTAGCAACAATATGGTCTGAGCTACTCAACAAAGGTTTTATCACTGCCTATATAGATGTTGCAGATAACTGATTCAGTAAAGGATACTCAACTTGCCCAACACCTATAAAAGTAAGTGTAAAGCATTACACCTCCTTAGCAACTACTTAGATATTGCCTTCTTAAATCTCTATGTTAATGTAGTATGCATAACAAATCTTGTGATGAATTAGAACTGCATGTCAAGTAACAGAAATTATTTGCTTGTAACACTCGTGCTGCATATTCAAAAGAAGTTTAACTTCCGATCTCTTCCTAGAAACGGGTCAAGTAGAACTCATATACTGAGTCGTTTAATGAACTCCTTAGTTATAAGAATTAGCCACAGATCTAACTGTTACTACTATAAACAAGATCCAGGAGAGCCAAAACACATCATCTTAGCATTAACAGACAATTTCAGTATGAAGCTAAGTGTTAGCAAGACCTCACTGCATATAAGGTCACTAAATTAGAAAACTGAGTCAGATAAAGGTTCTAATTAAAGCTTAGTTGATATTGTTCGCAGTTTTACACGTACCGATACAGTACTGTCCACAGTTAGGTTTAAGATGGCCCTTTGTTGTTCTTAATTCTTTGCTTTGAGACTGACCAATAAAAGAAGACTACAGGGAGCGGAAGCTTCCCTTTACAATTTACGATACAGTACTGTCTACAGTTACATTTAAAATGGTCCATTGTTGTTCTTTATTCCTTGCTTTGCGTCCAATCAATAAATGAAGACTACAGGTAGCAGAAGCTTCCCTCTACACTTTACTACCAAAAAGGGGGGGACATTTTGTCACCGACAGATACCAACCGGATTATTTCTATGGGACAGGGTGATACGTCACAGGAAGGAAGAAGCAGATAGCTTATATTCCTTGCTTAAGGTTCCATTAAGGAACTCCGGTTCCTAGTTTAAGTTCTGGAAATATTTATGTGATTTTGGAGCTTCTCTCTGGCCTAATCACAATAGCAATTAGTTCACCAAAACCCCCCACACATAATGCAAGTGATAGCACCAAATGCATAAGCTCCGTTTTGAGTCAGGTAGTGGACGGAGCCAATTTAGGTATTTCCTGGAAGATCTTCATAAATACATCTTTCGCTTCTGCAGTATTTATTATTGTGTGTTTTAAATCTCGGTAAGTAAATGACAAGGTGCTCGGGAATCTCACGTGGAACTTAATTTGTTTTTATATTAGAAATTGGCAGTAAGGCGCCAGGGACTGTCTCGCTTGCCTAACCTGAAGAGGAAGGTCCTGCATGAAGGAAATCCTGTATCCGTTCCAGGTGAGTGAGCCTTCCTTTTTAGCAGTTTGTGTAATTTTCAGGACATGTTGATAGTTTTAAAATTTTTATGTAGATCTGTCTTAGGTTGCCTGTATACTGTGTAACATGTAGCACACGGTGAGCCCTTTCTACATTTATTTGCTTCACCTCTTCAGGATTTTCAAGTACAGCCATTAATATTTGGATGATTGTTGATATTAGGTCAGGATGGGTAATGTGTTCCGGAATGCCCCTGATAATATTATTTCGTCGTGACCGGGCTTCTAAGTCCGTAATTTTTCCTTGCATTTCTTGGATGACTTTCAGGTTGTTTTTCATATGATGTTGTAGCTGGTCCATTTTGATTTTATCTGCAATCTTGTTTTCTGTTTTTTTGATCCTTGTCATTATTTGATTAAAGGACTCACCAAACATTTGAAGTTGCACAGTGAGATCCTTGATTGCTTGGTGTATCGGTTGTAGGGCAGTTTTTAGGTCTTCCACATTTACAGGTAGATCCGTTTTTGTTTTCCCAGAGGGTTTTACTGAGTTCTGTTGTTTACCAGTTCTTGGTCTTTTCAAGGTAATGTCCTTGTCTGGAGAAGCAAGTACTGAGCATTTTGTTTTAGTAGTTACAGTCTCCATATTCAGTTTATCACTTGACATTTTAGATTTTACCTTGAGTCTCTGTATGCTGAGAAAGGCCCTTAATACCTCATGGCAGTTTAGTACTGGAATTCAATCCACAAAATCTGTATACTTACTGCTAAGAAAGAAAATTCAGTTACAGTAATAGATAAGCAGTGGATCCTTTTGCATTTTTCATTGAGTATTATCGTTTTTTAGTTGTCGCTTAGCAACTTTCTGATTGGATTTTCTTGGAAAGTACTGGAGAGCCAGGAGTTGCAGTGCCTATACGATAGCGGCGATCTTTTTTCTCCCTAATCATTAATATTCAAGACCACCAGGCCCCCACTCATATTTGGTTTCATGACTCTAACCTGTTTGTCAGATGTGATGTACTTTAAAACTTGTTCCTCTCTAGCAGTTAAGTTTGTAATTTTACTAGGTTCAAGGAAACTCCTTACCAACTTCCTTATATCATATTCACAGATTTTTGCATATAAATCGTCCATGGAGTATTAGTATATAAGTTATTCAAGTAGACCAAAGGGGTAGCCATGGAAGAGGCACGTCCCCCCATTTTTGCTAACACAGTGTTAGCTCAGTGGGAAAATACTTTTGTCTTTACATCGGATTATAGAAACTGTTGGACCCTGTATGTCCGGTATCTGGATGACATTATTATTTTCTGGAAGGATATGTTTGGATATCAACCTGTCATGCCAGTGTGTCTTATTTATTTGTTGATGAAGGTTTAGTAACTTTGATCAGGCATTTAAGGCGCTAGACACAGATCTCCATGAAGGAGTCTATAAGAGATTAAGTGCAGAGAGAAGGCCCAGTTTGTCCTGTTAACTAAAATTTTGGAGGTCACTAACTGTATTTACTTATGGCATTTAATTACAGGGAAAGTATGAATGGGCAAAAAATCCCTTTTCATTGAAGGCCCAGGAAGAAAAGCTCTAAAACAGTAATAATACAAAAGAACAAAAAAAAAAAATGAAAGTAATACATAAACAGATGTAGTTAGGATTCTCTGAAGTCTCTCAAGTTGGGTAATATATTTAGAAAAATGCGTTCTAAAAGGTGCATTATGTTCAACAATGGGTTTGATGAGATACAAGTAAAGAGGAATTAATACTTCTCTGGATCTAGAGGAAATGCGTTTGGAAATTAAATCAGCCAGATAAAAGGTTTTTCACACTTTTATGAAGACATGATAGTCAGACAATAAGGAATTATCAAATAAGAGTTGGGTCTACTGCAGGTGCTCATGTGCTAGTAACTCGAAACACACTTGCTCGTTATTACTTTGCTTGAAAAAGCAAGTGTCCACTCTCCCTTTTCTATGTAGCCCTCCAAATACCCAACTCCATAAACCTACCAGAAATGAAACTCTAATCCCAAAACTCCCACCCAAATCCCAGCCCACATCCTTATTCCCTTACCCTAAAACTCCACGCCCTGATTGCTCCTTAAACTTAAAACTCCAATCCCTCTCCTTAATCTTAAATTCTCTAATCTCTCCCTAATCCTAGCACTTCCTAGATGCCCCCGTAAGTAAAATCACCTTCCCACCCCCTCCCCACTACTGCTTGCCTCAACATACATTCATGTTTAATGCACTAGAAGCATCCCACATGAGCTACAAGATACTGGAGTCCCTAGCCTTGAGACAGTGGTTTTCAAGCGCTTATGTGTTCCCACAAGAGTGCCTACATAACTTATAAAAGCATTTGATTGAAGGGGTGCATCACCTATAGTGTATGTGAAAATTTTTTGTTTACCAACATGAACTATACTATTTTTTCGCATTTAATTTGAGACCACTGTTCTTGTGCCAACTGTTAACATATTCTAACTTGTGCTGGAACAATTGTGAGTCAATGGAAGATAAAACAACAAAACCCAGTTTACAGTCATCTGCAAATTCAGATAACTATAGGCCGAGATTATGGGCCTGAAGGTCTGCAAAATACATGCCAAAGAGGACAGAGCCCAACACTGAGATCTATGGTAAACCATGGGCAACTTTTATGCTTTCAGATATGGCACCTGTGACTCTAAACACAGGGGTTCTATCAGACAACCAGTTATCTCTCCACTACATAACATAAGGATTTATATTCAGAAACTGATCATGTGTTTCTTTTGAATATTTCTTAAAGAGCCAGAGAACCAAATTACAAATTAAACTGTCGAGAGAGGAGCTCAGACGAGTTGCTGCACCTCATGATCAATCCTACTTTATTAAATAAATATTTTTTAAAAGGTGCTGTTTTTTTCCATAGTTCCACTTCAATCATACTTACTATTCAAAACTTTCTTCCAATTTACATAGCTAGATTTTCCACAGGTTTCAAAATGTTCTTTCTCAAATATAGCACCTTCTCTATTAGTCCTTTACAGCCACAGCCTACACTTTATTTACCTCAAAACCTATGTCCTTGAACTTCTCAAATAATATTCTTACCATTTCTTTAAAACTAGCCTTATACTTCCTGTTTACAGCTAAAACCATCTGTAATTGTTAGAACTATGGAGACTGCTCCTTCTCCTCCCATGCCAACCTTTCATCCTTTGTTTTCTTGTTTTATTAAGGAATAATCCATGAGTGGGTGTATCAGAGGATTTACCCAGAATTGGTGTGGTTTGACTATGAGGGTGAAGCCCAAGTGATCAAACAAAGCCAACCATGGGTAAATCATGTGATACCCACAGCCAGTAATGGATTATTGCTATTACATAATGACACTATTTAAGAAAAAAATGCTACTACATAATGACATTATTTAAGAAAACATTTACTTACTTTTCTTAAATAATTTTGCTGCATAATGGCATTTAGTGTTCTTCCACTCTGTAGTGCTGTACTATGAATACATAAGACATGTACATCCGCACATTTGCACAGTACATCAGTGCATCAGGGGAAATGGAGAGGAGAATATCTCCACTGCCTCTTTGTTTTTTTTTATTTTTTTTGGGTGGGGGGGGGTGAGAACGACTCCTTAGCAAAAAAAACAGTCATCATGCTAACATGATATGTCCAATACAAGACTATGCATCTGTACAGAGACGAGCAGAAAATCACAAGCAGAATATGTTGCATCTCTTTCCTTCTCTTTTCTGTTGCCATCTTTTTTTCTCTTTTTATCCTTATTCTCTTCAGCAATAACATCTGTAAAGTAGACAAAGAAAGAGAGAAAATGGAAGCCTGGGCATTCCACCTTGCTAATTCACATCTTCATACAGCTTCTATGAAAATCTGGTCCTCTTAGAGCTTTGTAACTCAGAGGCGTGAAGCAGCATCGTCAGCAGCAGCTCCAGGAGAAATGTGAACAGATGGTGTTACAGAGCATATTCCAGTACAAAGATAGGCCGTCCAACAACACTTTAGTAAATGGGCTTTTTTTTTCTATTGGTATAAACTGGATTTACAACAGGCACAGTGACTGGACTGTCCAATCAGCATGTGTGTTTTTGAATATAAGGATACTTTTTTTGTATAATTTCACCATTCTATCTATACACAAGTTAAACATGGAACTTAGACAGCATCCATGCTTTATTCACCTTGCAAGACCTATCGGAATTCACATATGCCCATTTACCATGGGGGTTATTGTAAAACTCTCCATCAGTCCTACAAACAAACAACTTCTTTACAGGCCCATATTTGTCTACCATCACCAGTACTGTTCCAAGTCTTACACATTACACACCTTACTAATATCAAAACTTGACAATACTCTGTGATGCTTCTCTCACCCCAAGTGCTGACATATACCTTCATAAGCCTCAACCCCTTTTTCTAATTTATCTTTAGTTTACTTCTCTAATTACATTTGTAAAACATATGACAAAATTTTACAATCTACATTTAGCAGAAGAATATACTTTCACTCATTTAAATTATTTTTCTTGCATTTCCTCTGAGTAAATGTTACTACTCCCTTAACATTTCCTTGTTCCACACACTATTCACCATAGCACTACTTATGTTTTTGCATACTTCTTCAACTGCCTTTCTTCTAAATTAAAAAAAAAATCTGTCCATACTAGTGTTATTCATTGTTTTATTACTTTCCTTACTTCCTCTCAGGGAGAAAAGCTCCATCTGACAAATATATATATATATGGTGGCACAGTGGTGCAGCGGTTAGCATTGTCACCTCACAGGAAGAGATCCTGTTTGATTCTCAGCTGGGATGTCTTCTGTGCTGCATGTCCCCACTGCATTCACGTGGGTTTTCTCTGGGTGTTCTGGTTTCCTCCTACATACCAAAGACATGCGTCTGGAGCATTTCTCCCCAGGCCTCAGCTAAAAATGGGCTCTGTCCCAGTTGGACTTTCCCAGTAAACAAATATTAAATAAAATAAAATGAAACAAGTAAGATAGACAGAGTATAAAGAACTAGCAAACACCCCACTTTTTGGATGAAAAGAGTAAAATAAAACTCACTTTCACATACAGTGTACAGGGTACAAATATAAAATCTATTCCCACTTCAATCTCCACTCCCTCAAAACTCATACTTTCTTTCACTAAACTGAACTTCCCAGTTCAGCCACATGCAATGTTTTTTCAACATAATCTAGTTCAGCCCTCTGCAATATTTCTTTTCTATATTTTGAAAAACTGCAGTTTTTCTCTCTACCACTTCTCCTTACTGATAATTAAAGTCTTCTGTACACAAGTCTTCCATATCTTTTTCTAACATTCTTCTTTCACCCAAATTTCCAACCCAAAACAAATTTTCATCTGCCCAAATGCTCATTGATGCTGCCCCCAAAACAATTCCTTCTCCTTTTGCTCTTTGCAATAAAATGCACATTCTGTAAACAAACTATGCTCAGTTTACTATTGTTTCTTCATTTTGTTTTAGTCTTTAATACTGTTCCCATTTAAAGTAACATACTCCAATACTTCATTCAACATCTCTTTCACGATTGTAGTTCACTGAGCTGTTTTTTTTTTACTTTGTATTTAACTTCTAACATATAGCTATAGTTTTTATGCTCTTCACGATGTTCCATATCCTTACTCATATTTTACTATTGCAACAAAATAAACCTATTTGCATACCCTAATCCTTCCTTCCTGCCTGCCTATATTGCCTTAATCTATGTCACCTTTTGTTTTTTGTTTTTTTATCAGTCTGCTGTAGTATTTCTTTGTTTCTCAGTTTCTCCGTTTTGGCCTCATTCTTACCTTCTCTTTGCCATAATTTCCTCCCCTCACTTTTTTCTCTTTAGTCTATTATCTGTTTTTTGTTTATTCTTTGTACTTTTGCATTCTGGCTGGTAATGCTGTTTTAGGCATACCTTGAACTCTAGCTTGTAAAAGCAAAAATCCAAAGACAGTATGAGCACCCTGTTGAATACTGAACCTGTAGCCCGGAAGAGCTGTATGACTTAAAAAAAAAAAAGCTAAAAAGGATAACAATCTAGATCATGTTCCCTAGAACTATGGCCCAGGTGTAACCTGCATGCTACAGAATAGTTAGCACGAGGATAATGTGACAAAGAACTACTCCAGTAATATATTCAACAGCACCTTTAATGAGTTCTGATGGATAAGCTATCTTCTTCTGTAAACATCCAGTAATTGTTAAAGTACTTCAATATTTACAGAGTGGGAGGTACCAGACCTGCTGAGTTTCAGCTGGGCTAATAGCTGATCAGAGTCCTTTTTACCTACTTTGCATATCCAGTAAGACTTGGTGTCCTTTTTACCTGTTTGTCATCTGTTCTGAAATAAAATTATTTTTCTGTGAAGCATGACCCCTACCAACAGTATAAAAAACATACAATTTCCTTTTATACAAGGTGCTAATTAAAAAAAAAATCAAATAAATAACATATCTGAAAACATTTACATTCACTTTCAACCCAGAGGCTTCTTCAGGTCGATCATTTTAGTCAAACAATATGTTCTGTATCATAATCCATCTTAAACTCTTCTTTTAATCAACGGCCTCCAGATAACATTACTGTTTGTTAAATGTGCACTGCAAATGCAGTGCCCTTTTTATGGGGCTCATTAGCTTGGCATTGATAATATTTATATATAATATGATGGCGGTAGCCAGTTTTATAGGTTTACAGGTGTATACTATGCAGATAATCACTGAGACCTTCATAAGCCTAGCCATGCAATTCAAATGTTTCCAAAGAGTTACTGTGCCTTAGGAGTTATTTTAAGGGATGTGTGCTAGTTAGGGCATGATTTAATGGCTGCTTCTGTCCATGAGAGACATAGGTGTCAGACCAGGACTGAATTTTTGATTACCTATCCACTGACCCAGGTTGTACTTGAATAGGGTTAGGGAAAGACTCTGCTTCACATGGATGGGAAACCAGATAATGGGGATTCTCTGATACATACTGTACCTGTCACTCCAACAAGTCTTGTTTAAGTCACAAGCAAAGTTTAAATCCTTAAATCTAGTAGTTCTGGTGCTGTTCATTTTGCAGACATGCAAAAGGAACATCAGAGTAGGATCTAAGGATTCCTTGTAAGCAGGACATAAATCACCTTTCAACAGTCTGTGGGTAACAGAGTCAAAGATAGGGCTATGAGGTGATCTGCATAGGATATTTTGCTTACTTCCCATATTCTTTTTGTAAGGAACATCTATGGACATTCCAGTTGTTGCATGTGCCTAATCAGGTACATGTCGAAGGGACATTATACTCAGTGATGGGTCTGATGAGGGCTGAGTACAATGGCATGATGACTTCCCTGGACCTAGATGCCATGCCATTCCTTATAACTGATGCAGAATGATTTATTTACTACCTTAGACACATGTTGGTCAATAGCCAGGTTACTGTCTACATGACTACCCAAATTCATGAGTACTATGTCTATATTTGGGAGTATTTTATCAATGAGGTAGCTTCCCTACATGGTCAAGTTCCCAAAATGTACTATTATGCACTTTTGGCAACAAGCTTTATGCCACAGCTTTTGAACCAGCCATTTATCTGTGTTAAACCATCATGTAAGATGTTAGTATCTTGGCAGGGTTTCTGTGATTGCTCATAGCTTGCAATCATCTGCAAACGTGGTAAGCTAGTGGCCCCCTGACATTAGGCTTGACTTCTGAAACATAGATGCCAACAAGGAGCAGGCCTAGCACTGCGCCCTGGAGGATGCCACTAATGACTGGCCTCTTTGTGGAAGTATTCTCTCCAGTCTTAACTTCCTGGGTCCTGTCTGTCTGCCAGCTGGCTATCCAGCAAGAGTTGTTTTAACACACTAATTGAATTAGCACTGAAGACACAGGCAAACACGCATTTATATAAAAGAAAACAAACCATGTTAACATGTTCACAGTTACAAACATTATACATCACACGCATTCTTTTATACAATCATTATCAATCCAACATTACATGAATTGCTCAATTCCTGCCTTCCCTTAAACCTCACTCCTCCTCCAAAAAATATTCTGCATATATTTGCTCCCACAATATCCATTTTTTTCTATGTAATTTGCTCCTACCGTTTTCTAAAAATCCCACTTCCAGTTATTGTTTCTATGTTAAAATATTCACCACTTCAAATACAGTTAGTTTAGACTTTGATTTCCATGTTATAATAATTTTTTGGCAGCCACCAAAATGAAACTTAACAAGGCCTTACTATGTCTTGGCAATTCGGATCCTGTATCCCAGCTCAAAAAAAAAAAAAAAAAAAAAAATTCTTAGCTACAACCATTTGCTCAGCCAATATTTCTGACAGAGTACTCTGCAGGGAATTTTTGACATTTGCCATCTACCGGAGGAAAACATCTTTGAAGTCTGTTTGGGGTATAAAATACCAAAGCAAACACATCCAAGCAAAAATCCTAAATCTTGTAGACTTTGTTGCATAATTGGGAGCTTTCCACTGTTTCCTTGTGAACTGCTTATCCAATCTCTCTCTCTTTTCCCAATACGACCTCTCTGATTGATTCTTACAGTTATCGTGCAACATTTTACATGCATTACTAATTATCCATTTTTTAACAGCAGCTGCTGTTTGAGATTCAACTAAAATCTCTACCAGAGCAGGTGTTTCACTTAGGAGTCTCCAATCCCTTTCTCTTTACCTATACACTAATATCAATCTCTGAAAGGAACGGCAGTCTCTAGCCAGTAGTCCAAATGTCTTTTTAGCTTCTTCCCATTCTATTACCTTTTCTTCTCTAGTTATTTGCTCCCAATACCTTGGTTCCTTTGCCAGTTTTCTCCAGTACTCTCGAGCCACCTCTTGCCTATTCTCTGTGCCACTAATTGCAATTATCTCTACTGGCAAAATTTACTTCCTCTATCCTTATTATTGTATCAGGGAATGCAAATGCTTTCATTGCCCTATTCATAAAATTCCAACTTATTCTGTCAAATGATTTCTCTGCATCAAGATTCGCCAACAACAGTGGTATGTTCTTCCATTCTCCTTCCCATTGGATCACGATTGTTCAATTAATGTTGTCAAATATTTGCCTCCCCTTCACAAAACCACACTGATCCGTATCTATCAACTTTCAAAACACCTTTACCTTTCTTTTAGCTAAAACAGAAACAAACACTTTATAATTACAACTGTGGTTTAAAACTGAAATTGGCCTATATGAATCTGGGTCTGATGAGTCTTTACCATCATTAGGTATTACACAACAGCTTTCTTCCAGGATGTTGGTGCTTGAGTTACACAGAGGTTTATACCTAATTCCATGAGTTTGTTTACAATGTCCGAGTGTGATATTGTATTAAATGTATTAGCTAGGTCAAGATAGGCAGTAGGCACTATTTTGCCTTCATCCATTGCCTTAATAACCTCCTCAAAGAAGTTCACCAAGTTCAGTAGACATGACTTGTCTTTGACAAAACCAAACTGAGTTGGGTCCAGTGTCTAAAGGTTTCCTATGTCATTGTTAACCATTTCTATGACAATTCTTTCCATGGTTTTGCATAGGAGACTAGTCAGTCTAATGGGTCTGTAGTTCCTGGGATCCACTGATGGTCCACCCTCATGCAGAGGGATGACCACTGCAGTCCTCCATTTGCATAGCTTGAAGTCTGTGCAGATGCTTAGTAGACTCCAGTGGCCCTGATAGGTCATATTTCTGGCTATATAGGAGGTATTCTGAGATACTACAGGGGCCCATGAAAAGTTGTAATCTTGGCCTTAGAGAATGCATCTAAGACCTGCTCCCTTTTGATAGATGTAGGGGTTATGTTTGGTGGTATTTCCTGGGGAGGTGGCTGGGGATGACAGAGGGCTAAAGGTGGAGCTAAATTTATCAGCCAGAAGATTTGCTATATCTCAAGGTTCCATGAACATGACTCCATTTACCAACAGTTTGGCTCACTATTGCATGCTGCCTTTGAGGGTTTGGACACAGTTAAAGAAGACCTTATGGTTGTCCTTGGCCTGGGATGCTATCTTTACTCAAAATTTGCATTGTTGGACTTAATTAGTCCTCTTAGTTGTCTAGTCACTTTGATGAGAGAGTTTTTATCTTTTTTGGAGTTACAATTCCTAATTTTATCTATGAATTTTTTTCTTTTCTTTTCTTATACAACCTGTACAATTTGGGATCCCACCCGGGTGGTTTGTTTTTAAGTTAGGTTTGGGCTTACATCTGGTAGGCACAGAAGCCTCTATGCAATCACTGACATGGCTGTTTAGAGGTACCGTGAATAATTCTGCATAGGTTGCTGTATTGTCGGGGTTTTGAGTCGCTTGAAATTTTGACAGGTTATCATTTAATAAAAGGTAGTTTGCCTTGGAATAGTTTCTAACTGTTACAGGGTTTGCTGGCATTACAGCGTTGGTTTTGCTTTGTGGTCCGACCTTACCACAGAGAACATGACATTTGAGAGTGGGGGATTGCAGCATTCTCCCATATTTGTGAGCACCATGTTCAATATGTCTATACTTCAAGTAGGTGTAGGCACTAACTGGCCCAGGGTGTTTCTGTTTCCAGAGTCTAGAAATCACTGTACCTGCAAATCTGAGGTTATGTAGGATTCCCAGTTAATAGAGGGTTAAGTAAAGTTGGTGAGTGTCTCCAATTGGTCTAAGTATGAGCTATGGGTTTCATGGGACATACAGGGTGACCTACAGCTTCTTAGGATACAGTATGGGACTTTGACTACAGTAATCTGGAAATGGAGGAATTATCCTGTTTAATTGAACTAAAGGTATACTTGTTATTGATGAAGATTGAGACACCTCCACCTTTAGTTCCAGTCTGTGCAGTTGCTTTTCTAGATGTGTGGAAGGCACTGAAGCCTTGCATTGCCAGAGTACTCTCTATGGCTTTAAACCATGTCTCAGCAACTGCACAGATGCTTGTATTCTTCAAGGTGAGGACAGCTTGGAGGCAGTGGAGCTTTTTGTTTAGATTCCTGGCATTGAGCAGTAACAACTTTAGATTTCCTTGGGCAGATTTTGCTGTGTTTGAAGATTTATCAATTTGGCATTGCCTAAAAAGGCTCTAGGGGGAGGGCAATGTTTTAGCAAATATATGAATGCCAAGAAAGGACAGGTGCAGACCATCCTTGGCAAAGCAACATGGTTTGTTAACCACGTCCTCCTCCGTTGACAAATATTGTATCCCCCTAGAATGACACCAAAAACTAAGCCAAGCATTCAAATCAACTGCCTTCTGTTCATATTGTGGCATCATCCTTCGTGATGGTGGAATGCTTTTCAAAGACAGGTACATATCAGTCTGTGACACACAGTCCAAGAGCTCCATAACGTTGCTCTTCATATAATCTAAAGAGGTACATCTCAGGTCATTTACACCTACATGGACTATGACTTGAATCATACTGGTACCTGTGGTGCAGTGACTTTATAGCATGTGTAACTTGGTGAATCCCGACTCCTGATAAGTGACATTTTTTTTCTTGTTCAGCCTGATAAGTAAGGTAGCTGTATGTTATAGAATGGATTTTCCTATGGATAGTGTACTGGCTTGTCGTATGGTCTTGATAGTTCAGGATCCACTGGGTGTGGCTGTATGTGCAGTGTTAGGTGTTATTTCTGTTGAGTACTTTCGAGTTTATTAAAGACAGCTCCTGCAGGTGGAATGTCTGGGATGTCTTTGTGGTTTGTGAAGATTGCTACATATGGTGGGTGTAGCATGTGGGTGTCTCTGACAACCCCATTATTATGAGTGTTTGTATGCAAGAGTTTTGCCTATAGAGACATTATGTATACACACTTCTCACATACTAGATTTGGTTCTCTGAGGATTAAATGTCTGTCAGTGAACATTAGACAAGTGTATCTTGCATAAAAGAAAATGTTAAGGTTTTTATACTTTAGGTAGGGATCATGCTTCACAGAAAAAAAAAATGTTTCAAAACAGAGGATACACTTTAAGAGGATGACTTGTTTGCTGGATGAATACCAAATCCTATTTGCTAAGCACAACAAGTAAAAAGGACACCAAGTCTTACTGGATATGTAAAACAGGTAGTGGTTGACTAGCTATACTGAGACCCAGCAGACTTGGCACTTCCCCCTATGTAAACAATTAAACAGTGCAACAATTACTAGATGTTCACAAAACAAGACTGCTTTTTCATCAGGACAGAATACAAATGTAGCTGAATCTGTTAATGGAGTGGTTCTTAGCAGCATGATTCTATTGCTACCTATTCTGTAGCATACAGTTAATATCTACGTCACAGATATAATGGATGTGATCCAGACCATCATCCTTCCTGGTTTTTGTACACTACCTGGTGTAATTATTCATCTCAAGATCCACCATCCCATACTTCCTATATTTTACTGAGGGCAATTAAAATATACTTGATTTTTTTAACATACATTCTTTCATATGGCTGACTTGCTTACTTAAAACCATTCCCCATCCTTTCCAGTACTAGTCACCTTTTCTTAATAATGTACTTTACTATATGTAAAGCTTAGTTATAAAACTAATTATCATAACTCAAGCTCTTTATACAGTGCAAACAGTAGAATCTTCACATGTGCACTCTCCCCATAACCAGAGGGCACTTCTGATGATTTCCAAATATTTTGATTTTTCTGTAGTGGGTCAGCTTTAGTCTCTTTCTTGTCTCTCTGACATCAATAATGACAGAAGGAAGTGAACAGTATGTGAACCCATGTCCTTACTTCATGAATAGAAAGCATACAGTAGAAGGAGTTACTTACAAAGACACAATTCCAGAGGACTGAGGGGAAGTGCTGAGGTCATAATACCATCTTACATAATTAAACTAGACTGCGGTGGTGGTGCTGCGGTAGCGTTGTCGCCTCATAGTAAGACATTGTCCTGTTCGATTCTCAGCTAGAGCGTCTTCTGTGTGGAGACATGCATGAATGGGTGTACCTTCGTTGAAGGTTGTGCATCAGGGCTGGCAACCCGGCACATAAAAATCTATTGTTAATCATTAGCGGACCGGAGTTCCGCTGTGGCGACCCCTAACCAGGAAAAGCCGAAAGACACAACAACAACAACTTGGTCTGGAATGAGAAAAGTCTTTACTTATGCATAATTCCAGAGCACTAAAAGCGTGTGAAAGATGACAGGAAGGTAGGCTACGAATGATGACCCCTAAAAAACATGAAATTGGTTTAGACTGTATGTCTAGGGTATGGTGTTTGGTAAAAGTATGACTATAAGTGTAGGTTGTAGAACTGTACATCTCCTGGAAAGCAACCCCTCCCCAAACAAAAGCAAGTACAAGTAGTAGACATTCCCCTGAAAGAATGAGCTTTACAAAAGCCTACCAGAGGCTTCCCACCAGATAATAACAAGACGATAGATAAATGACAAGTCAAACCAATATGGACTGCTTAGTGGCAGAGTTCTTGTCTACCACTAACAAAGGAAAAGTTATTTAGTAGAAGTTAAAAGGTAGGTTACAATAACATTAGGTCGAACGTCATGAATCATACCTCTCAACCTCTTAGCACAAGATGTTTAGACAAGGCCTAAAATAATGGGGAGACAAAGGTCCAAAAGAGACAAATTTTAAATACTGCTCTTATAAACTTAGAAAGTTCAATATCCTAAACTTGTAAAAACAAATAAAGAAAATAGCGGCATCTTCTTAGGTTACCACACTTTAATAAAACAATAAAATCACCTCAAGTTAGCGCTTTCGTCTCAACTCTACAGAGACTTCTTCAAACTGAGGTTAACTTCTACAAAATTCCTTTTTTAAGGCTTCAACTGTCACATGGTTTAAACTCATCACATGATACATTCACTTTAAAATGTCACTTCTTCTTCCTTCCAACTTCCAAAAAGCTGTGAAAATACTACAAAAAAGTTAAGAAAAACATTTAAAAATACACTCATGAAATACTTAATACTTTTCCTAAAATACTTAATACATTTGAAAACATTTAAGAAACACTTTCACCAACATACTACTACACTATATATTTTTTTAAAAAGTATTACTAATGTTTGAGCCTCTTTCTTTTCAAATACATAACAAAATCCTCCCTATCCTTTAAACCTGGTGGGAAGCAGGCATTAATTTTGACCTGCCATAAGTATTCTAGCCAACCCAGCTCTTCTTCTATATTCATAACAGTAGTACCACTAGGAAGGGCCTCTACTACCAAGAATTAATACTCTCTTTTACAATTTTTTTAACTTGCTTTCCTCCTCTATGGTTTTTGCTTGTCTCTGCTCTCCCCCACCTTTTCCACTTTGCATTTCAGGTTGTTTCATTCTGCCATCTGTTTCAGGACATTTCACGTCCATGTAAAGCTTCCATACTTCAAGCTACATTTTGTGATCATCTTCAGGCATACTGAATTGCCTTTTTGCTGCATGTTGTGTACCTACATCTCCTGCTAGGCTATCTCCAGATTCAGTTGGAAGAATTGCATCTTGCATACAAGGTGGTTATCAATTCATCCTTTGCCAGAACAGCATGTGGGACCCTTTGCTTTACACTGTTTAACCTTTTGCACCACTGACATTTTGTCATATGCTTCAGATCTCATGTTACCTATTTGCTAGCTCACAATATTTAAAAAAAAAAATTAAATAACATGTTCAACATTTAGATCACTGTTGCAGTAGTCTAATCTATCTTAGTCCTAATCCCTGTGACTAGCCAGCTCTTTGGGCGTAACCTTTTTTGAAGCCCAGCTAGCTCTGAATGCCAGTACTCTGCTGTTTAAAGCCAGTTCTTATAGCACTTTGGTTACATACTTTGTCCTAGTTATGTAAAAAGAGTTTCACTTATCCTTTCAGCTCTTATTACAGACATTCCTCTCAAAGTCATATCTGGACTCTTCAAGGATACCTCTTATGGCCACTGTTTGGTACTGCTAGATCCACTCTTCTCTTATCCTGTGCTCTGTTCTTCTACAACCATATGCGACAACTTCCCAAACACTTTATTTCTCAGAATTCTCAGAATTTCCTGGCCCATATTAATTTATAGCTAGATGTTTGGATCCTAAATGCATAGCTTTTGTGAGATTTGGAGTTTTGGAGTCTGGGTCTAGCTCCATGTTGTTAACCCATAAAGAGTCTGCATAGAGTTCTTATGCTGCTAAGTGGGAAAATCAGTGACAAGAGTTTGCATCCATTCTTTTTTGTCCTGAATTGTTAAGTTTGGATTACCTCCTCTCCACTTATATAATTTTGGTCTTCCAGTGCTGTTTTATCAAAGGCCATGTGTGTGGCATTTCTGCATTCTACCATTATCGTAAACAGTACATTCTGGTCCAGCTACTACTGGTACAGAAATTCTTGAAGGGCACTCTACATCTGAAGCGCCATATTGACAGACTTTTTCTGCCTTGAGACTTCAATTTTGTGTCCTACAGATGTCTGCAGTTTCTCTTTTTCAGTTGTTTTCCTGTCCCTTGAAAAATCTGTTTTGGAAAATTTCTCCTTGGTTCCGTCACCTCAGCTCAATGCATTTCAGAAATTCATCGGATCTTTCACAAACAATTTTCTCTTTATACCAGAACTTGTTTTCTACCCAAAATAATTGTGTAATTTACTGCTAATAATTTTGTCAGTTATAGCTTATTTCTCTGAACAAAGCATTCTGGATGTAATTATTTTACCTAAACTGAATGATTCATGACATACCTCTCAAATACCCAGATTCTTGCATAATGTCTAGATATATGCCTCCTACTTTTGATCTGCTCCTCATAAAATGTGTTTTCCTTGCGTATCTTTGAGGACTGAAGTCACTAAATAATGGCATACATTTGAGTTTAAGGTCTCATATCCTTCAGGTCTGAGCCAACATTTCCGGAAGTGGTGAAGATAATAACAGAGTTGAAATGACTGGAACAGGAATCTTTGGAGATGGGTGGGAGCAAACTGCATGGGAAGGAATGGGAACTGTGGGATCAATACCTGCAGAGGAGGAATGAGTTTTAAAAGAGGGCAGGATTTGAATGAGCTGTGCGATGGGTGACTAACAATGAGTGGCTATGTTAAAAGTGATGTATAATGTTTGTAGCTACAGGTGTGTCGGCGCGGTTTGGAATGTATAATAATTGCAACTGAGATTGTGTGGCTATGGTTATTGTCATGTATATAAATATAGCATGACCTATGTCATACATGATAATTTAATAAAGATGTTTCTTGTTAAAAAAAAAAAAAAAAAAAAGAAAAGAAAAATCTCAGTTTGTGAATCCCTCCCAAAAAAGACCTCATATCCTTAAATAAATACTTGAAAACACAAATCCTGTTATTCCAGCAACTTTCTATGTTTAAATAAAGAAAATAGCGGTGTCTTCTTAGGTTACCACACTTTAATAAAACAATAAAATCACCTCCAGTTAGCGTTTTCGTCTCAACTCTACAGAGACTTCTTCAGACTGAGGTTAACTTCTACAAAATTCCTTTTTAAGGCTTCAATTGTCACATGGTTTAAACTCATCACATGATACATTCACTTTAAAATGTCACTTCCTCTTCCTTCCAACTTCCAAAAAGCTAACTCTGTGAAAATACTACAAAAAAAGTTAAGAAAAACATTTAAAAATACACTCATGAAATACTTAATACATTTTCTAAAATATTTAATACATTTGAAAACATTTAAGAAACACACTTTCACCAACATACTACTTACACTACATGTTTTTTAAAAAGTATTACTAATGTTTGAACCTCTTTCTTTTCAAATATATAAATTCCTCCCTATCATTTAAACCTGGTGGGAAGCAGGCATCTAGTTTGACCTGCCATAAGTATTCTAGCCAACCCAGCTCTTCTTCTATATTCATAACAGTAATATCACTAGGAAGGGCCTCTACTACCAAGAATGTATACTCTCTTTTACAATTTTTTTAACTTGCTTTCCTCCTCTATGGTTTTTGCTTGACTCTGCTCTCCCCCACCTTTTCCCCTTTGCATTTCAGGTTGTTTCATTCTGCCATCTGTTTCAGGACATCTCATGTCCATGTCAAGCTTCCATACTTCAAGCTGTATTTTGTGATCATCTTCAGGCATACTGAATTGCCTTTTTGCTGCATGTTGTGTACCTACATCTCCTGCTATTCTATCTCCAGATTCACTTGATAGACTTGCATCTTGCATACAAGGCGGTTATCAATTCATCCTTTGTCAGAACAGCATGTGGGATTTCCTTTGCTTTACACTGATTAACCTTTTGCACCACTGACATTTTGTCATATGCTTCAGATCTCATGTTGCCTATTTGCTAACTCACAATATCTAAAAAAAAAAATTAAATAACATGTTCAACATTTAGATCACTGTTGCAGTAGTCTAATCTATCCTAGTCCTAACCCCCGTGACTAGCCAGCTCTTTGGGCGTAACCTTTTTTGAAGCCCAGCTAGCTCTGAATGCCAGTACTCTGCTGTTTAAAGCCAGTTCTTATAGCACTTTGGTTACATACGTTGTCCTAGTTATGTAAAAAGAGTTGCATTTGGCCTTTCAGCTCTTATTACAGATATTCCTCTAAAAGTCATATCTGGACTCTTCAAGGATACCTCTTATGGCCACTGTGTGGTACTGCTAGATCCACTCTTCCCTTATCCTGTGCTCTGTTCTTCTACAACCATATGCAACAACTTTCCTAACACTTTACTTCTCAGAATTCTCAGAATTTCCTGGGGCCATATTAATTTATAGCTTGGATCCTAAATGCACAGCTTTTGTGAGATTTGGAGTTTTGGAGTCTGGGTCTAGCTCCATCTTGTTAACCCATAAAGAGTCTGCATAGAGTTCTTATGCTGCTAAGTGGGAAAATTACTGACAAGAGTTTGCATCCATTCTTTTTTGTCCTGACTTGTTAAGTTTGGATTACCTCCTCCACTTATATAATTTTGGTCTTCCAGTGCTGTTTTATCAAAGGCCATGTGTGTGTCATTTCTGCATTCTGCCATTATTGTAAACAGTACATTCTGGTCCAGCTACAACTGGTAGACACATTCTTGAAGGGCACTCTACATCTGAAGCCCCATATTGATTAGACTTTTTCTGTCTTGAGACTTCAATTTTGTGTCCTACAGATGTCTGCAGTTTCTCTTTTTCAGTTTTCCTGTCCCTTGAAAAATCTGTTTTAGAAAATTTCTCCTTGTTTCTGTCACCTCAGCTCAATGTATTTCAGAAATTCATCTGATCTTTCACAATTTTCTCTTTATACCAGAACTTGTTTTCTACCCAAAATAATTGTGTAATTTACTGCTAATAATTCTGTCAGTTACAGCTTATTTCTCTGAACAAAGCATTCTGGATGTAATTATTTTACCTAAACTGAATGATTAATGACATACCTGTCAAATACCCAGATTCTTGCATAATGTCTAGATCTATGCCTCCTATTTTTGATCTACCCCTCATAAAATTTGTGGTTTTCTGGCATGTCTTCGAGGACTGAAGTCACTAAATAATGGCATACATTTGAGTTTAAGGTCTCATATCCTTCAGGTCTGAGCCAACATTACCGGAAGTGGTGAAGATAAAAGAGTTGAAATGACTGGAACAGGAATCTTTGGAGATGGGTGGGAGCAAATTGCATGGGAAGGAATGGGAACTGTGGAATCAATACCTGCAGAGGAGGAATGAGTTTTAAAAGAGGGCAGGATTTGAACGAGCTGTGCAATGGTTGACTAACAATCAGTGGCTATGTTAAAAGTGATGTATAATGCTTGCAGCTACAGTTGTGTCGGCGCGTTTGGAATGTATAATAATTGCAACTGAGATTGTGTCACTATGGTTATTGTCATTTATATAAATGTAGCATGACCTATGTCATACATGATAATTTAATAAAGATGTTTCTTGTTTAAAAAAAAAAAGAAAAGAAAAATCTCAGATTTGTGAATCCCTCCCAAAAAAGACCTCATATCCTTCAGAAAATACTTGCAAACAAAAATCCTGTTATTCCAGCAACTTTCTAAGTTGAAATAAATAAAGAAAATAGCGGTATCTTCTTAAGTTACCACACTTTAATAAAACAGTAAAATCACCTCCAGTTAGCGCTTTCGTCTCAACTCTACAGAGACTTCTTCAGACTGAGGTTAACTTCTACAAAATTCCTTTTTTAAGGATTCAGTTGTCACATGGTTTAAACTCATCACATGATACATTCACTTTAAAATGTCACTTCCTCTTCCTTCCAACTTCCAAAAAGCTAACTGTGAAAATACTACAAAAAAGTTAAGAAAAACATTTAAAAATACACTTATGAAATACTTAATACATTTCCTAAAATACTTAATACATTTGAAAACATTTAACAAACACACTTTCATCAACATATTACTACACTATATGTTTTTTTAAAAAGTATTACTAATGTTTGAGCCTCTTTCTTTTCAAATACATAACAAATTCCTCCCTATCGTTTAAACCTGGTGGGAAGCAGGCATTACGTTTGACCTGCCATAAGTATTCTAGCCAACCCAGCTCTTCTTCTACATTCATAACAGTAGTATCACTAGGAAGGGTCTCTACTACCAAGAATTTATACTCTCTTTTACAAAATTTTAACTTATAATGTTTGCTTAAAGCATTCTTCTCATCCCCTCTCTGTATGGCATATTTATGCTCATAAATCCTTTTATATAGCTCTCTAGTTGTTCTGCCAATATAAAAGGATTTACAATCCAGGCAGGTTATTAAATATACATTTTTCGATTTACAATTAAAAAACACCTGGAACTCTAACCACATTCTTACCCACCTTTATTTCTGATGAATCTGTGTATAGAAAGTTGCACATATTACAATTAAAGCATCTTATCATCCCTCTCTTATTTGCTACTTCCTTTGGTTTATTTAGTTTAGCTTGAAAGAAGTTCTTATAACTTTTAGCCCTCTTCTGCACAAACTTTGGTTGTTCGCCTATTTTGTTAATTATTTCACTATTTGTTTTAAGCACTCCCCAATTACAATTTATCACCCTTTTTATTGCTCCTGAATCTACACTATTTTGTATGGTCATTGCTGTTCTATACTTATATCGTGTCATACAAGATTAATTTCTTGTTTTACTTTTTTCTCTCATCTCTATTTGTTCTTGTAATATTTTCATTACTTCTTTTTCTGGATATATTCTAACTCCCATCTTGGAACAAAAGTCTTTCATCTCATTTAAAAAGTCTTCATCTTTATATGTTAAGCTACTTATTCTACTTAATTGTCCTTTTATTATAGTAATTTTGGTTTTCTTGTGGTGCAAACTTGAATAGTGTAAATAACTATTATTCTGAACTTCTTTCTTATAGATTTTGGATACCAAACTGTCTTTCTCTTTATATACTGTAACTTCTAGATAACTGATTTCTTTCTTATTATAATTGTGTGTAAAATCTAAATATGTACACACATTATTCATATATTTAATGAACTCTTCTAGTTTGTTCAACGTTCCTCTCCACACCATAAAAACATCATCAATAAAACGCACAATCTTGACTATGTACTGTTTATACTCACTTTCTAATAAATTTGCTGCTTCCCAGCCATTCATGAACATATTTGCATAGCTGGGTGCTAGGGCTGCACCCGTCACAACCCCATTCATTTGTACATAGATTTAATCATAAAAAGACAAGTAGTTGTAATTCAGTACTATATCTATCATTTCCATTATTAGAGCTACTGTATCTGCTGAGTATTTCTTTGATTTCAATAATTCAATTCTCACAGTTTCCATCCCTTCTTTGTTGGGGATGACTGTGTAGAGAGATTTTATACCCAATGTTACTAGAAAGTCCTCTTCTTCTACTTTTACTTCTTTTAATTTATTTTGGAAGTCAAAACTATCTCTTATATAAGTTTCACTTACAGAGACTACTTTTTGCAAATGCTTATCTACATATACTGACAGGCTCTCGGTTTTGCTACCTGCACTGGCTACTATAGGTCTTAGAGGAGGGTTGTTAAGATTTTTATGAGTTTTAGGTATTCCTGATATCTTATTTATTTTGGGGTTGGTTGTCAGTAAACTCTTCCTAACTCTCTCATCTATCCTATCAGTTGGGAACCATTCTTCAATACATGTATCTATTAATGCATACCCCTTTTTTGCTTCTCTCATATCAATTTTCTTATAATATTTAACATCTGTTAGTAATTCCTTCATTTTACTTTCATAGTCTGCCCTGTCCATTGCTACCAAGGACCCACATTTATCTGCTTTTAAACGCAGTAAATCAGTTTTATCTAACAAATTGTTAAAGCATTCTTTTTCTTTCATAGACATATTAAAATAATTATATTCAGCCTTCTTTTCTAATACTTCAATTATCTGTGCTTCACATATGCTTGTGGATATGCATATTTTGGCCTTATGACCTCGTCAGCACAGCACAAGCAGAGTGTTTGACCACAGCTAGTGTGGTTTGGCTTTATTGGCCTGAAATTGTCCAGTAAAACAACGAAACAAGTCATGGACATTCAGAATTGCCAATTAGCTGAAACACCTGATGTTCATAAGGATCATTTGCATATATCCCATGTACCTCTGATACAAGAGGTTTGGAAGGTCACTCAGTGGAACTTCTAGCTTTGCTGGAGTTTTTACTGACTGTTTTTTCAGTGACCTTCTTACTTATTGTTTTAGGTTTTCATCCCTGGAATAATAATTTGACCTTTATCATGGCTTAACTGCAAAGTGGTCTGCCACTGTTTCATGGTCACTGTAATGTAGTCAATCAGTGAAGAGTGTATCTTATACATTTTTAAGCACTCTTTTATACATGAATGTGGGATACTATCAAATGCTTTTTTGCAGTCAATCCATGCCATACTTAAATTTTTTCCCTTATTATAGTTCTCCACTATGACTTTATTTAACAGCAAATGATCCTTTGCTCCACATGACTTTCTTTTACTGCCCTTTTGTTCTATTGTCATAAGTGATGAGTTTTTTTTCTAAATGACTATAGACTCTGTTGGCATCAATTCCAGTGTATAGTTTATACGTCGTCAGAAGGCAAGTTATTGGTCTATAATTTTTAGGGTAACTTGCAGGTTCACGCTTAAGTAGGAGCATAGTTTTTCCTGCTGTTAGCCAGGTTGGTGTCTGTTCGGGGTGTGCATATAAATAATTACTCATGGCTAAATCTTCATGCAAAGGTGTTAATACTTTTAACCAGAAGTTAGATACTGCATCTGGGCCTGGGGTCTTCCAGTTTGAGGCTTTTCTTAACATTGTTTCAATCTCTCTGGCTGTTAATTCATCCCATTTCATATCCTGTACCTTTAAACTTCTTACTCTTTCTTTTACTTCTTCTAACCATTTAGCATGTTTCACAGGATCTTCATAGATACTTCTTCAAAACTTATCTATTTCTTCCTTTTTTGGTGGTCTCTCAATTCCTTTAACCTCGTTTCCCAATTCTTTATAAAACTTTTTGGATCATCAATAAATTGCTTATTTTGTACTTTTCCTTTATATTTATCTTTGTATCTTCTACATTTTTCCGCCTGTGCTAAATTGTTTAGTTTATTTGCAATAGTACATAATGGATCCTGGTCTGTTCTAATACTGTGCACTGCTTTTATCACATCTATGTTTCTTAGTATTTTTGTTGATCTGTTCTCCCATCTACAGTCTTCTAACAGTGACACTTCTTGTCTTAACTGCTTTATAGTTTTCTCTATTCGATATTTCCATGATGGTATTCAATTTCTCCCCTTCCTTTCCCTCACTACCCTATGTTCTTGTGGTAGAACTTTATCAGTTACTAATTTAGCTGCACAGTAATATATCCTGTTTACTTCTGTTATATTGCATGGATCTCTATGAAAAGTCCCAATTACTGTGTTCATTTGTTTTATAAGACTTCTGACTTTTTGGGTTTTATTAACCTTCTGCAGTCTATTTCTTTCATTGATCTTGATATATCTATGTCTATTTAATCAAGCAACACTTCTCTTAGCTCATTTTCTTCCAAACTGGGGGCACACCCCTCATTTTCCATTTCCTGTGGGCATTCTATAGAAGGTTCTATAGCATCTTCCTATGGCACATTTTCTTTAATTTCATCCTGTGCTATCCATTGCTCTGTCATATGGGAACTCACTGGCCTATCACTCCTCAACACTGACTACATCAGAGTTTCCACAGTTTCCTGTTTCTTCCCTTGCTGTCTACCTGCAAGTGAGCATTTATACAGGTTTCCTGTGGAAGGCTCCACATTATCTTCATATGGCGCCTGACTAATTGCTTCCTGTTCCACTGGTTTCCCCTTAATTTGGATATCCATTACTCTATCCTGTTGTGGTGCTTTCTGAATTAGATTTTCTACACTGAATCCTTCACTTTGCAGGTACTCCATAACCTCAATTTCTATTTCTTTACCTTCTCCATTACTAATCTCCTTTTCTACTTTTCCTCTTTGTCTTTTTATTTTTTGTATTGTAAAGTTGTCCATGTCTGGATTCCTTTGCCTTTATTTCTCTTCATATATCTTTGATGCTGCTCTTTCTATATTGGTTAGTTTTGCTTCTTTACATAAATATTATACCATAATAAATCTCTTTTTCTTTCCCATGTCCAAATATCTTCTTCAGATGTTTCCTGATCTTTCTGTTTCTCTTTACTTTGGGGACTCGCTCCATGATGCTGTGATGTAACCTGTGTTAGACCTTCTACAGCAAATCCTTCACTTTGCAGGCACTCACTAACTTCAACTTCTATTTTTTTAACTTCTACTTTACTAATTTTCTTTTCTACATTCCATCTTTGTAATATTATTTTTTTTTTACTGTGAAATTTTCCATATCCAGATGCATTTGCTTGTATTTCCCTTTGAATATCTTTGGGCCTGCCTTCTTTATATTGATTAATTTGGCTTTCTCCTTTGCATAAATATTGCACCACATCAAATCTGTCTTTCTTTCCCATGTCCATATTTCTTTTTTTATACTTTTCAAATATCTCTTGGTTTTGTTGTTTATATTTTCACACTTCCTCAAATGCTTCTTTTTCCAAACTGATCAAAGTTTCTTGATCTATATACTGTTTTTCACAAATCTGTTGTATTAATGAACACAAATTTTCATTTGAAGCTTCTGACAGTTTTTCTTGTTGAAGTATTCTTCTTTCCTCTAATTATTCTCTTAATCGTTTTGCATATCTTGGGTCTGAAAATTCTGGGCTTTTGGCATAATAGTAACAATACATAATTTCTTTCTTATCCTCAACAGTCCACATCATCTTTATGGCTCTTCTTTAGTCCATCAGTTTTTGTGATTTTTGTGGACTTCCTTCTACAACAGGGGGAGCCATCTTCCCTCTGGGCCCATTGTAAGAATGTTTCTGTATTTTGAGGATTATGCACTGTCATTTTTTTCCAGTCCTGGCACTTGTTTATCCTGGGTCTTGTGCACCCAGTTATCTCTTTTAATTTTTGACCTACTTCTGTCCATGATATATTCTATATAAATACAGCCTATATATCAGTGTCGCCTTGGTGAGATTTTGTAAAAAAACAAGATCCACCTTGTGGAAGTACTCACCAAGACTTGAGGATGAATTCAATTTCAGCACTACTACCCTCCTTTGCTTGCTGACCTTTCATCTCTTCACTGAGACCTCTGGTAAGGATAGAGTGTGTAGGTGAAGACTCTTTTGTTTCTAGTCAAAATAAGATCAACCGACCTTCCTTTAGTTTCTCACACCCCATAACAGGTTCCTCTTTTAATATATAGTCACATCTGCCTTAAATATCTCCCTTAGGTCTTCAGGTACAACTGCATTATTTAAAAAAATAGGTACATTTCCATATTTTATTAAATGTAATAAACATTTTAAAGTTTCTACAGCAAATTCATACTTTACCCTTTAAAATAATTGACAGTTTTATTTAATGCTTGTTAACTTTATTAACACTCACCACATCAAGTCTCTAATCCTATGTGGATAAGTGCAACAGCAGAAAATGTGTGGGGAGGAGAGTCTAGTAAAAATTTGGAATGGCTAAACAAGTGGATAGAAATGCAGCAGCTAGGTTTTAATTCAAGTAAATGCAAAGTACTGCATTTTGGTCACACCACCCCTGCTATGAGGGGCCAACTGGTAGAGTGAGATGGGCTAGTGCTATACATCATCATGTCATACATATAAAAATAAAAATGTCTTATGGCAGTCTATTAATAAGGAAGGGCAGCATCAGATGTGATAAAATGGAGCCCTATGAAACAACCTTGGCTGGGGGCAGGGGATAAGGTGAGTGAAACTATTTTACTTGGAAGCACCCATTGGAGAAATTGGCGATATAGTCCCTAAACTATAGGAGGTTTTGTCACTTACACCTGCATTGTGTAGGGCATTCGCCAGACCAAAGTTTTTTTACTGATGTTATTTGTATTAATACCCCAGAAGCAGTGTAAGCCCTGTGTGACTTGACCACCCAAGAAGCACTCTGATTTAGGTTACTGTACACAAGGAGTATGAGTTATCCATTTATTTACTAAACATACCATGTACTTCATTGTTTTTCAAAGGAAGAAAGGCAATACTGGCTTTCCCATGAAAAGCCAAATGATTCTTCATTGTCCCTTGTAACAATAAGGTTTACTAGTTCCACACCTTATTATATCAACATATCATGCCTAGGTGTGAGAAAACCACCCCTTACATGCAGTTGTGCGAACACACACACACATGCACACGCACACACACACACACACACACACACACACACACACACACGCACGCACGAAGCACGCACGCACACACACACACACAAAATGAGATGCGTGGTCTTAAAGTGGAGGTATGTAACTTTGGGAAAGATGTGGAGTATGTTTCTACAAGAAGCAGTGAATGCTCTCTGCAGGGTTTCTTGTTGTGCCTAGTCATGATACAATGCTTAGGAAAATGATTTTTCTTGAAAATGGTACAAAATCTGACTCCAAAACTTTTACTGAAAATCCACAGTTGCTTGGGGCACATCTCTCAACTACAATGGATTTCTCCTCAGACTCCCACACAAAACTACTGGGTGTTACAACTGACAACAAACTGAAGTTTAGACACATGTTACAATCAAATTGCCAGATTTTGCCACAAATGCTCCCTACTGTTCACATCATTGCCACTCACTATACCAACTAAAGTGGATTACCTTCCACCAACTAGTTTTCGCTAAAAACTCCTACTATATCCAGACAAAATACCAACACTATCTAATTTACTTAAAATACAAGAAAACCCAAGACAACTACATTCTAGTGATAGGACCTTAATCAAGATCACCAGAACCAACAACTCAGCAGGAGACTCCCTATTTCCTAACTACATAGGCAAAATCTGGAACTCACTGCCCCCTGATATTACCTCAGCAAATTCTATCATTAAGTTTAAACAACTACTAAAGGAACACCTATTTATCAATAGACAATGCCCATGCTTTCCCCCAGGTTAAACATCTACACCTGCTTTTCCCTCAGGACTTTCTCTATCAACCTCCACATACTAATTTACTGCATGCACTAGTTTTCTTAATATGCAAACCTCATCTACTAGGAGTTCTACTATACTCTTGAAAGCTCTCTACTACTCACTATACTCCCCATCTCTTTTTTACACCATCATACTCAAAGACAATATTGTAAATTTACACATATCTATGGGTAAATTATACATGCTCTCATTAATTCAAGTAGAAATTACTGGACATACAACTAACGTGTCCTGCTACTACAATTTGCAGCCAAAATATTTTTTTCTCTATGTACTTCTAATATGTTATGTTTTGTACTTGGTCTCTGTATTTGTGAAATGACTCTGTATGTGTTTGCTTGCCTTTGTATATTTACAAACTCTGGAGCTTTTCTCCCTGGGCCTTCGCTGAAAATGGACATTTATCCAGTCGGATTCTCCTGGTCAACAAAATGTAAAATAAAATAAAATAAAATAATAAATAAATAAATAATAGCTGCTTCACTCTGTTGTATCCTTTAGTATCAGGAAGTAAAATGAAAACTGTTCATATGGTACACGTTGCTGACAGTACCACAATGGCATATAACACCTTGAGATCCCAACCACCTGAAAATATCTCCTTCTACACAAAGGCATGAAAGAGTAGATCAAACAGCCTTCAAAAAAATAATGGTTTCATGCAAATTATTACCACTGAAAATATCAACTAAGTGTATGTGCAGCAGGTCTGTCCCTCAGTACCCAAACAACCCCCTTTATTATCTTCCCTTCAAGGTCACAGTACTCTACTGAAAGAGTGACAGCATGGAAAAAAATAAAAACAGTCACTCTCTGTCTAAGACAATGTGATCTCAGGCTAAGAATAAAACATTAGGTAGTGATTCTATAAACACCAATACTATATATAATGTGCATATCAACACAAACTAACACACTACAAGCACCCTAACCTTGAGGAAGTGAATGCAAACCACTGCGTCTGCACTAACTTTAGGGGAGTAGCGCACACACACTGTGTTATGGTGGAAGAACTGCCTCTTGATGCAGAAATTGCTTAACTTCTTCAAACATACTCTTTCAGAACCAACTATCATGCAAAATAGCACAGGACACAAACCTGAAAAATGAAAAAAAGCCAAAATGACCAATTTAGTTGGTAAATCCCCTAGTACATGTACAACACACTTTGTTTCCACTTCTTTGATGAAGCAAAGCATCTATAATTCAAAGACTGTTTTAGAAAATGCTCACTTTTTTGCACAGACTTGAATTATCAAACTGTACAGATTAACAAGGGGCTACTTACAAATTAAGACACCTGCACCTTGGATTGGGGGTTGGCATAATGGTTAAGGTGTTTACCTCACAGGGTTTGATTCTCACATCGGAGGGAAACTGTCTAGGCTTAAAATGCCACACAAGGAGAGATAGCCTAGTACCTGCCTACCTAGGAACCTACATATGCACAACATTTCTACCATACCTGCCAGTGCTGTGAAGTACAAGGACAAAGCCCTGACTACCAGGTGACCTGCTTGGGCATTTCAAGAGATGCAAAGGGCATACCATTCCAGAGGGAGGCGAGCACCTGGGTACACCTTATGGTTGATTTATAGCAGAGGCTCAGGATTCACAATGGGGCCTTGTCCTAAGGCAGGTGGGGGGATTAGTGGATCAGTCACCATGAAGGTGGGATGATTTGCCAGAATGCCCCATTGTAAATCCACCCTTGGATGTCACAACAGTGTGCATAAGGGGGTAGGAATTTAGGACATAACAATCCTCCCTCTGCAGCAGTATACCACTGTCCTGGGGTGCCTTGGCCAGGAGGTCCTCACCAACCACAAACATATCAGAGAAAGTCTGGGGGCATGGGGGCAGCTTGTCAAGTTCACTACTTCTGGTGAGTGAGAAGAGGCTCCCAGGAGCAGGTTATGATTAGCTGTGTGGGGAAAATATTAACTAAAAGCATTTCTACCATGAGTTGTACCATTTTGCCAAGTAATTTTCTTGATACTCTCCTCTTTTACTTATGCATATACGAATCGCCTGAAACGTACTATATGTGAAGTACAATGTTTGTTATGTTAACATAGTTTGATTACTTTTATATGAATGTAAGCTTGCCTATGCCACAAGTGATAATTCAATAAAGGTGTTTGAAAAAAAAAATGCACTTGCGAACATAAACAGGGTATTGCTGGGAGTTACAGGGTACAAGAATTTAAAAGGTGTATGTGTGTAGGGCACACAAACTGATATCTTATACTTCACTTATCTTACTGTTCTGCATGTTTGCTGTGGGTATCCTCAATACTGCTGCAGACTACAGTGAAGGCAAAATTCTGACATCTGACATATTACCATAAGACTGTGTAAGTGCCAGTATTATCATTTTAGTAACTATGCCTAACATGTAATATGTTACATTTAGTGGTATGTATCATCTATGGAAGATGACACCTATGAATCAAAACTTTACAAATTCCACTAAATATAAAACAACTAAAGAGTACAACTGGTTCAATACTATGTGTATAGTAAATAGTAATAGCTTTAAATTCCAGGACTTGTAAGTGGAAGTCCTTAAACAGTGAGAGTAAATGTGCGAAACTAGGAACATACATACTAAAGTAGCTTTGTCTACAAGTATTCCCCTTCCTTCAAGGTATAGTGATCTTAGACTTAGTATACGTAAGTAGTGGGAAGTACAGGGGGGAATGCATTTGTAAAAAATAACTTTAGAGAACAGTCATTTTTGACATGTACTGTTCACCTTTAGTTAGTCTTTTTTTTTTTTTGTTTGTTTTTTTTTTGTAATTCTAGGACTGGGAAATTGCAGGTCTCAGAATTAAAATAGTGAATTTAATTGTGTGCATATTACTTTCATACAACAAATGGTCTGTCTGGGAGGAAGGCAGAAGATGTTGGATAGCAAAGCTGTATAAGGCTGATGGCCCTGTGCTTGGAATACCAGACCAACAGGGACTTTAGGGCAAATAATTTCTAACACACTACACAAAGAAAGCATGGAGACAAAATACAGTGCTATAAAAATTTTAATTAAGGCACCAATTAGGGTTTAATTCACAAGATAAGGAGAAAAGAAATTTGATATTAAAGTCCGGTATACTCACTCCAGATCATCTTCCTGCCTAATCATGTCACCAGAGCTTTACTACCCCCAATCACTATCAGACCGATGCAAACAAATCTGTTCCAATGGCAGATTCTTTCCTCATTCTTCAATTTTAATTCCATCTACTCATCTTCAAAATAGCAGATAACTGTGAATGTAGTGTTAAAGTAGCAATGGTATGATAAGCTCCAGGTTAGCAAGCTGTATGCCTATGTCTAGAAGGGGAAGGTGGGTATATGAAAAATGTAGGTTGCCTACGGGGCTCAATCGCCACATTGTAACATCTTATTTCCATGATCTCCACTGAACCTTGAGCATTAACAATGTGCTTAAGACTATAATCAGTATGTGTCCGCTTTAACAACATATTAGTCTGCTTTATCTTTAATGATAATAAAGTCACCTTCTGATATATAGTTGGAGGGTAGGATTTATCTGATGCAACTGCATAACTACATATTAAAGGCAATGTGTGTGTGTGTGTGTGGGCGGGTGAACATGCATATGTCTCCCTCAGCATGAAACAATTAATTATCTAGTTATCTACTATTGCAAAACTTTTGCTTTTACCAGTGATTTATTTCCTAATAATTAATGATTGAAGAAAATAAACCCCTTGGACATAAGAAAATAGATCATTGAGATCACCCAGTTGAACACCATTCCCTCTACCATCCTAATGACTGACATTAAGAAGGCTTTTCCAGAAGTGGACACCTCCTGAGTTGTTATTAGAGTTATGCATGGTGCCATCTACCAAAGCCTAGATATTGGATGCCTCGCAGTGCAGATCACAGTCCATCATTTTATCAGATGCCTCACCACAATGACAACAAAATGGTTAAACCTTGATGGGATACTTATTCCCATTTCCTTCTACTTAATGAGAAGCACTTTTCACAGTGCACAACCAAACCCAGGACTCTCTCTCTTCCAAACTACATTAGTTTGCATTTCATTTTCAACTACTGCTATTTACTGACATTTGATTACCAGAAAAGTCCGACTGGGTAGAAGCCCATTTTTAGTGGAGGCCTGGAAAGAAAAGCTCTGAATTATTACAAAACATTTTAAGAACGATAATTTTAAAACCTTTAAAAAATAAAATAAAAACATTTGCAGTTTAAGTAATTACAACAAGTTAGACACATACCTCCCAACAGTACAGAATTACTCGTTTTTTACCAAGTTTTGGGGTCCAAATAATGGGGTGCTATGATTCCCGAGTAGCACCCCTTCATTTCCGAGTTTTTATCAGCTTTTATTTTTTTTCCACTTTTTGAGCTGACATCATCACATGCTTGATGACATCAGCTTCATAGGGGCTACACATGCACACTGGCTGGCTCACTATGGATGTGTGCACATTCCAGATGTTCAAATGGAGAGTGGGGAAACATTATCTTTGGCTGCTATTTTGTGTGAACAGAAAGGAAGGACTCACTGCTGCAGCTGCATTATTATTCTGGCAGAGCCGTTATTTTGTACACCCTTTGCATTTTGTGTGAACGGAAGCCGTGAACAGAGATGTACATGAATGGGTAGGATGGATTCCTAGTTTTACACTTGCTGGCTTGACTTGAATACACTTGGGATTGTCTCTGGCAGAGCCATTATTTTGTATACCCTTTGCATTTTGTGCGAATGGGTAGGATGGATTCTTAGTTTTACACTTGCTGGCTTGAATCCTTCTGGCAGAGCTGTTATTTTGTACATCCTTTGCATTTTGTGTGAACAGAAGCCGTGAATAGAGATGTACATGAATGGGTAGGATGGATTCTTAGTTTTAGACTTGCTAGCTTGACTTGAATACACTTGTGATTCCTTCTAGCAGAGCCGTTATGCATTTTGTGTGAATGGGTAGGATGGATTCTTAGTTTTTACACTTGCTGGCTTGAATCCTTCTGGCATAGCAGTTATTTTGTACAATTGCTGGCTTGAATCCTTCTGGCAGAGCCGTTATTTTGTACACCCTTTGCATTGTGTGTGAACAGAAGCCGTGAATGGGTAGGATGGATTCTTAGTTTTACACTTGCTGGCTTAAATAGTGAATGGTTAGATACACTTGCAATTCCTTCTGGCAGAGCCATTATTTTTGTGTGAACAGAGTGCTGGCTTGACTTGAATACAGCTGTGAATAGAGATGTACATGAATAGGTAAGATGGATACATGAATGGGTAGGATGGACTCTTAGTTTTACACTTGCTGGCTTAAACAGTGAACGGTTAGATACACTTGTGATTCGATCTGACAGAGCTGTTATTTTTGTGTGAATAGAGTGCTGGCTTGACTTGAATACAGCCGTGAACAGAGACATACATGAATGGGTAAGGATGGATACATGAATGGGTAGGATGGATTCTTAGTTTTACACTTGCTGACTTAAATAGTGAATGGTTAGATACACTTGCAATTCCTTCTGGCAGAGCCATTATTGTTGTGTGAACAGAAGCCGTGAATAGGGCTTAAATAGTGATACACTTTGTGATTCCTTCTGGCAGAGCCATTATTTTTGTGTGAACAGAAGCAGTGAATAGAGTGCTGGCTTGACTTGAATACAGCTGTGAATAGAGACGTACATGAATGGGTAGGATGGATTCTTAGTTCTACACTTGCTGGCTTAAATAGTGAATGGTTAGATACACTTGTGATTCCTTCTGGCAGAGACGTTATTGTGTGAACAGAAGCCATGAATAGGGCTTAAATAGTGATACACTTTGCGATTCCTTTTGGCAGAGCCGTTATTTTTGTGTAAACAGAGATGTACATGAATGTGTGTGTGTAAATGCCCCAGTGTTAATACACCTGGTGGCTAGAGGTACTCAGGCTCAAACCCTGTACCTTGGGTACAAGGTAAAAAAAGCCTAAGGTCCATAGCCACTACCACTTGTAAATTTATGCCTCATATTTTTTTTATCTGTTCCTCATAAAATCTGTGGATTTCAGGATTTTTGTGGCAAATAAATCACTGAAGGGTTGAATTCATTAAATAATGGCAGGCATTTGAATTTCAGACTTCATATTCTTCAGAAAATAAATGGTAACACAAAACCTTTTATACTAGCAATTTTCTAAGTTGATAAGTATTTGAAATTTGTCCCTATTTTGGGGTTGTATTCCCCCATTATTAGCTTTGCCCATATTTTTTTTGCTATGATGTTGAGAGCTATGGTGAAAAGTGAGAAAACTGAACCCTATATTACCCCATTATTGGCTTTGTCCAGATTTTTTGTGCTAAGATGTTGAGGGCTATGGTGAGAAGTGAAAACTGAATTCACTAAATGATAGCCATTTAAGTTGCAGTCTTCCTATCTTACAGGAAACTGCTCATTTGGCATAGTGGTATGTTGTTCTGACTGTAGTACACTGGGTCCTGGGTTCAAGACTTGGCAGTGAAATGCATGGTGGTAACACATTTTATTCTAGCAACTTTCCAAAATTATACAAGCAATGTTTAAAATGTGTCCCTGGATTTTGGCCTTGTGGCCTTTTGTCTCCCCACTAAAAAAAATGAAATTGAAAATAAGTGCAAGAAGCTGTGCAAGATGCCTATGGCTTACACTACTGTCATTTATATATATATATATATATATACATACATACATACATTTTATATATACATATATATATATCTATATATATATATATATATATATATATATATATATATATATATATATATATATATATATATACACATACATATATATATATATATATATATATATATATTGTGTGGGTGTGGAAGTAGACTTTTATGATGGAAATGTTCTGAATTGGGCAGATTTGTCATTACTGGTTCATGCATTTTGTTTCATTGCCTACTGGACAAATGTCAAATAATTCATTTAAAATGCGCTCTAACAAGTGTGCTGTTATTGTACACATAATTTAATAAAGTCAGGAAGGTGTATCAAAGAACACGTGTATGTTTCTTGTTTTGTGTGCAAGGGGCCAATGATTTGAAAACAGCCCAAAGGTAATCTTTATCCACCACTGGCCAGATGCATTTTCTTTGGATGTGGTGTGTGGGTTTCAATGCTGTTTCAATGAATGTGAGTTTCAAGGGCTGAGAAGTTTTAATGCCAAGTCCGTTTTCACTGTGAGACAGTATTGCTTTGTTTAATTAGCAGATGTCTACTAATGTTTGTGCATTGTGCTACAAAATGTAAAAATAAAATCCGAATCATTGTAGAAGTAAAGCAGTATGCACACAATAGTGGTTATGGTAAATGGGGCAAAATAGCCAGGCAATGGGACAATGGAATGGCTGAGTCATATTTTGGTTGTCTGTTCTTCAGTTTGCATTTGAAAGTTGGTATTCCACAATCCCTTGGAGTGGGTGGGGTCACATAATTATATATGCAAATTTTATGTTAATCAGCTTACAGATTTGTACCTTATTTTCAAGGGCCTTGTCCAGATTTTTGATGTTTCTAAGTTGAGAGGTATGGTTAGACATAATATAAAAACATTGGTTAAAATTAATACAGGGTATATAATAATCATTTAATACTTAGAAAACTTTAGACAGTTTGCAGAGAAAGTAAAGGTCTTCTTCTTCTCTTTCGGCTGTTCCCGTTAGGGGTCATCACAGCCAATCATCTGTTTCCATTTCTTCCTGTCCTCTGCATCATGCTCTGTCACACCAACCACTTGCATGTCCTCTCTCACCACATCTATATACCTCATCTTAGTCCATTCTCTTTTCCTCTTACCTGGCAGCTCTGTCCTTACATCCTTTTCCCAATATACCCGCATCCCTCCTCAACACATGTCCAAACCAACGCAATCTCGACTCTCTGATTTTGTCTCCAAACTGTCCAACCTGAGCTGACCCTCTAATATACTGATTACTAATCCTGTCCATCCTTGTCACACCCAGTGCAAATCTTAACATCTTTAACTTTGCCACTTCCAGCTCTGACTCCTGCCTTTTTGTCAATGCCACCATCTCCAATCCATACAACATAGCTGGTCTCACCACCCTGTTGTAGACCTTTCCTTTCACTCTTACTGGTACCCGTCTGTCACAAATTACTCCTGACACTCTTCTCCACCTACTCCACCCTACCTGTACTCTCTTCTTCACCTCTCTTCCACACTCACAATTACTTTGAACTGTTGATCCCAAGTACTTAAACTCATCCACCTTCGCCAACTCTACTCCCTGCATTCTCACCATTCCTCTATCCTCCCTCTCATTCACACACATATATTCTGTCTTAGTCCTGCTGACCTTCATTCCTCTCCTCTCTAGAGCATATCTCCACCTTTCCATGGTCTCCACAACTTGGTCCCTACTCTCACTACAGATCACAATTTCATCTGCAAACGGTGATGATTAGTGATCAGTAGTATGGTTTTATGTCGAGAAAGAGCACTACAGATGCGATGTTTGCTCTGACAGTGTTGATGGAGAAATATAGAGAAGGTCAGAAGGAGTTGCACTGTGTCTTTGTGGACTTGGAGAAAGCATATGATAGTGTGTCTAGAGAGGAGTTGTGGTAGTGTATGAGGAAGTCAGGAGTGGCAGAGAAGTATGTAAGAGTAGTACAGGATATGTACGAGGGCAGTGTGACAGTGGTGAGGTCTGCAGTGGGAGTGACAGATGCATTTAAGGTGGAGGTGGGATTACATCAAGGATCAGCTCTGAGCCAATTCTTTCTTATCTGCAATGGTGATGGACAGGTTGACAGACGAGATCAGACATGAGAGAAAGTAAAGGTACGTTACTCTAATACAAACAGGAATTGCAATATGAGGTGAAGGAAAACAGGCTTATGGTACATTTAGGGAGAAAGTCAGGGAAGTGAATTAGATAGCAGTAAGGAAGTAACTGAAGAAGGGAGCGTAAGGAAGTATGAGGAATGAAAAGATACTTGTTCATATTTAAGGATACAGTTTATCCTGGATTTGAGCAGGAACAGAGACAGATTTTAGTTAGGAGGTCTTTCAGAGTGGTTTTGAAAGATGGGAGGGAGGGTACAGACCTGATGGATATAGGTAAGGAATTCCAGGCCTTAGCAACCTTGTACAACTACAGACAATGCCCAGAAGATTTGCTAGGCTTGTAGACAGGCAGGAGTTTTTGGTCACTGGATTGCAATGACCAATTTGAGACATAGTTATGTAGAATGTTTTTTAGTACCAGGCAGATGGATACTGGATAATTTTATAAGTGGTAGCAAGTTATGTATGTTAGTTGATGTGGCAGTTTTAACCAATTTAGGATTTTCAGTGCTACACAGTGGTGAGTTCTGAAAGGTTTATGTGCTGCAAATTTAGCAACTTTGTTATAGCACTGTCCAAGTTTTTAATTTTTGTGAAGCCTGGAGGTTAGTAAGGATGGAAGTGCCATAAAGATGTTAGCCATAGCTCTCAACCAGTTAGCACAAAAAATCTGGACACAGACAAAAATAATAGGGGGACAAAGAATCAAAAAAGAGGGACAATTTTTAAATATCGATCTTAGAAACTTAGAAAGTTGCTAGAATAAAAGGTCTTCTATTACCATGCATTTTTCTGAAGGATATGAAGTCTGAAACTCAAATGCCTGTCATTATTTAGTGAATTCAATCCTTACTGATTTGCCAGAAAAATCCACAAAATCACACATTTTATGAGGATCCAACACAAATCATGAGGCACAAATCTGGACATATTGAGAAAATCTGGATAGATGAGAGGTATGATGTTGCTTATGGACCACAACCCCAGTCTCTCTGTCTTTTTCTCTGCACAGTCTTACTCTCATTAGTCACCACTAACTCTGTACCACCAATAAACACACTGATCCTGTTTTCTATCACCTATATTATATCTGCCATAAACGTCCTGAGCACCAAACGCACTACGGATACATTAAGTACTCTGCTTGTGATCATTTTGGTGGAAGATTAACATTCACCTCTCAAGACCATTCTGTGTACTCTGTTCAACAGTTAATTCTCTGCAAACAATATTAGCTTCTTTCTTTCTTATCGTCAATCTCTCACTCAGTTTACCACTCAAACCTATGAGGACACACAATCAGATGGGTATTAAATTAAAGGTCATACTGAACAAATAAATATGTAAAAGTGTCTATCACTTAATTTAACATCTAGGGATCAGTTGACTTGATTTCTTTTTTGCTGTTATTTCTATATTTACTTATTACATTTGGCTTTTCAGGTTCATCATGGGAAGTAGGCCCTTTACAGAGGAGACAAGGGAATTAAAGTTTTCCAGTGTAATTTTAATATAAATACAATGTTAAGTATTAGTTGACAAGAGACTAAAAACATTAAGAGAGGTTATGTAGAAGTCTATATCCTGCCACAGTTAGTTTACAAACAGTATTATCAAACACTGAATATAACTGGCACTTAAACGTATTTGGCCTTACTGATACTCCCAACGCAAAATGTTTTTCTTCAGACTTGCATGATATCTGCCCACTTCTAACAGAAAAAAATCGCTCTTTTTATCACGTGTGTAAAAGAGAAATTGTACAGCCAGTTTTGTTCATAAAACGTCATCCTTCAAGCATACAGGTACAATGGTAATCTCTCCACTATTCAATCTGTAACACACAGAGTATAGTTTTAAACAGGACAATTAATTTAGATAAAACAGTGTTTTTGACAACTAGGACTTTCCTTATAAATAGTCCATAAACTATCTCGGAATAAATTCAAGCCTGATTATGTCACTCACAGTATATGGGCAAAATGAAATTATACAACGACCCCCCCCCTTAATATTCAAAAACGTGCATGCTGATTGGTCAGCGTGCACGTTGTAAATCAGAGTTATAGTAATGGAAAAAGGTCCGGTTGCCCGGACTTTTTCCATTACTATAACTCTTATTTTACAGCAACGGAGAAAGCAAGATCTCCGTTGCTTCACACTGTCTCGCTATGTTAAAGGAGTTTAACATAGCGAGACAGCTTTAAAAAAAGCAAGGGAGATTCTCCGTTGCTTTTTTTTAAAGCTGTCTCGCTATGTTAAACCCATTTAAAATAGCAAAACAGTTTGTAAAAAGCAACGGAGATCTTGCTTTCTCCATTGCTTTTGCCCACAGCTCTGATGTACTGCGTAGGCATACGCATGCGCAGTACATCAGAACTGCCTCAGAATACCAGACAGCTGCGGAAGGGCAGCAAGGAGGCATTATAAAATGCCATTATTTAAGAAAAGTAATTATTTTTTTTCTTAAATAATGTCATTGTATAATAGCAATAACCCACTTCTGGGTGTGGGTAATGCTGGATTTACCCATGGTTGGCTTTGTTTGGACACTCGGGCTTCGCCCTCGTGACCAAACCACTCCAACCGTGGGTAAATCCAGTATTACCCACACCCAGGCATGGGTTATTGCTATATTAACTACTCTGTTACCTGACAAGAGACTTCTACAAATGCAGTACTACCTGAGATTGTCCTGAAGTCACTGTCATTTTTAAAACAATGGCATTTCCTTAAAATGGCTTGAACACTAGTACTAATGCTTAGTTTCTGACTGGAAGGAACACTCAGGGTCCTTCTAATGATCAACTGCAGGGAACAACTGGTTACTAACTAAATTTGGATATTTTTATCACTGCTTCCAAGGTGAAATACTATACACTCAGTAACAAATATACAAAAAAAATAAACTTCGATAATGTTATTGATCTACAGTATCTGCTTTCATAACTGCTACTTCAGAATCATTAGTAGATTTACAACTCATATATTACATGTTAGAAAAAGTTGTTATAAATATATATTGAATAAAAATGGTGCTAATACTGATCCTTGAGGCACCACCTTAAACATCAAGCTTGCTACAGATATGTATTCCTTATTTTACTATGGTGTGATTGTTTACCCAGTTTCCATCACCGGATTATATAGGGATCTACCACGGAGTCTATAACACTTTAATGTGATGTATTGAATACAATGCCTTTGTTAAATCCAGAAATAATACAAACACTGGAAAGTCTGCATCAATACAGTTTATACAACTGTAACATTTTAAGTTGGAGAGGCTCATTTGGTCAGAAGACAGCCCATGACGGTTTAAATCCACTGATAACATGATTTTTGCTGGGATAACTTTTAGAGTGAATTGTTCAAGGCATTATCCTAAACTGCCTGTTGAACTGACTGGTCTGCAGATGTTAAGGATTCTCAGGTCATCACCTTTAAAAATAGGGATACCGACAATTGTCTTCCACAATATTGGTATAATAACAGTAAACAATGAGTGCTGAAAATGGTAAGTTAAACAGGAGACCATCAATTTGATTAGACCCATAAATACAAACAGCTGATTCCCCTTTATTTTAGAAAAAAAGTTTTTTATACCACTGACAGTTACTTATGAGGAATAACGGGGCATGCGCCCTTCTGTAAGGCAAGGGTGTGATATTTCAGCCCACCTATTGTTCCCCCTCCACCAAAGAAAATGAGAGACTATTTGGACTATTTTGTTTGTGTCTGTTAATAACTTCCTCCTCATACTTAAGATATAATGTTAGCTGCTTCTTGAGAAGCAGACCTAACAACTCATAAAATTAGTTTTTTATCATCCTCATGCATGTGTTGCTAGCATGAACTCATGCAATGACATTGTCTTTCTGACAGATCTCTCAACTTTTTACTTCGATGTTTTACATCATTCCAAGTTTAGTACAGTACAAAAGTTGTGATAAGTTAACCAAAGATGTTTTCCCCCAGACTAAGTCTGAATACTCTTGCTTTGCTATGGTGGAACTATCTTGTTCTTTTGCAGTGGTTTACCATGGGGACATATTTGTTGATAACAGAATCTAATTTTAAGTAAAATGTTACAGAATACCCTTCAATCATTTGGTTTTCTTTCTATGGGTGTTAGACCCACTCTGAAAGTTTTCCTGTGATAAATTTCTAAATGGTCTGATAGAATTTTCTGCATAGAATTGCAAATCAAATTCTGCTGGCACTAACCTTTACAACATTATGAAGCTCATCCTTAAAAAAGTCAGTGATGACTAAAATGGTGTAGTTATAACCTCAGTCTAGTACAACGAAGTTCATAGGTAGGTACTAGGCTATCAGCCCAAGGGCCTACGTAAGCCTAGCCAACAAGGTTCCCTGGCTTACGCCACCCAAGAAAGTTATTTTCCTGTGCCACTGTCGAGCAGAGACACAGAAGTGATCCCCTGGGTGTATTTCCTATTTCCCATCCACTCATCAAGATTTTTCTTGAAGTGTGCTAATGAAGAACTTTGCTTGACATAGATGGGTAGCCTGTTCCAGAGTATGGGAAGTCTCTGGGACAGGAATCTATCCCTCCAGCATGTCCTGTTTATTGTGGTGACAAGGTTTAGGTCCCTAGAGTGTGTAGCTTGGAGGGATTGGGATTTCTTTAGGTGTAGCATGTCCAACAGCTCTGGGTTTGACATAGCTTTATATGTTAGGCAGAGATCACCTTGGAGTAGGCGATATGCTACGGAGTAAAGCTGGAGTTTTTTGAGACGGTCAGTGTAGGGCATTTGTTTGAGGCCAGTAATCCTCTTTGTGAGGTACTTCTGTGACCTTTACAGCTGCTGCAGATGTCTTGTGAGGTACATTCCAAAAGGGGAGTTGTACTCTATAATGGGTCTAATGAGTGTCGAGTAGAGGGGAACAATGACCTCTTTTTTCCTGGATGAGAACCCTTTTATGATGAGATGTGCCACGTAAAAGGACTTCCTGACTACTGTGGCGATGTGACTATCAAAAGAGAGACTACTGTCTCCTTAGCATGGAGAACATCGATATCTGTACAGTAACAGAAACCTGGTTCAGGGCTCCCAAGAGCACCCCAGCACTACCAGGTTATACCTCATACCATGCTTTTCGGCCCCAAAACTTGGACCGAACCACAAAAGGAGGGAGAGTATCGATATTCATCAAAGATACCCACACTTCCAGGTTGGTGGCAAAGCACGAAGCTTCAGAGACTATCCATGTGCAACTAACAGTGGGTAAAACTGCCTTCCAGTTTATAGCCTGCTACAGACCACCCTCCCAAACCCAGGAACCCCACTCGGCCTTCCTGAGAACACTGGAAAATATGAAGGTCTCTCCAAACACCATTATATTGGGTGACTTCAACTACCCAAACATAGACTGGGAGCATTACTCTAGCTCCAACACCCTAGCCCAAAGGTTCCTAGAATTCATAAACTCAAATGCTATGGAACAACTTGTTAACACTCCTACAAGAGGGGAAAACATACTGGACCTGATCATCACCAATATGGAGACTCTATGCTCCAGACCAGAAGTGTATCCCTCACTGGTAAGATCAGACCATAAACTGATCTCACTGGATATTCACATCCCGACCCCACCCCCTGCCCAGAAAACCACAGTGAAAAACTTCTCTAAAGCAAATTTCACACTCCTCAAAACTGAGGTGGAATCCTTCAAAGCCCCCGGGCCTGTGGAAAATACAGCCCAGACCGCAGAATCCTTTATAAATGCATTCTATGAACACCTTCAGGAATGCATGGATCATGCAATCCCAAATAAAACCAAGACCCAATCCTCCAAAGGTAGACGTCCTGTCTGGTGGACCCCAGCCATAAACAAACAATACAATAGAAGGAGGAAGCTACTACATGATAGAGCAAAATCCCAAATAGGGAAGGCATCTCTGATCAGTATTAGCAAAAAACTAAGGGCACTCATAAAATCGTCTAAGGCCAGCTTCGAGAGAAAAACTGCACAGGACACTAAGGATAATCACAAGGCTTTCTTTAGTTATGTTAGGAACCTGGGTGGGAATTCCCAGATATGCTCAGAATTAGTCCAAAATGACAAAAAATACACCAAACCCACAGACATTGCCAACATCCTAGCTGACAGGTTCAGCGCAAACTCCCCACCAAAAGGGCAAATATCTATCCCACCAGAGTGCTGCCCCCCTGACATCTCAGATGCTCAGGTAAGAGCCGCCCTCTCCAAAGCAAAAAACACAGCATCAATGGGACCAGACGGTGTCCCGGGCTGTGTCCTACATGAACTCCAAGAAGAGCTAAACCCAAGCATAAAACTACTGTTCAATCTCAGCCTTACTACAGGATATGTACCCAAAGAGTGGCGTACAGCAACAGTGGTCCCTCTCCACAAAGGTGGTGCCTCAACGGACCCTGGAAACTATCGCCCCATAAGCCTGACTAGCTTGGTCTGCAAAGCTATGGAAAGGATCATCATGGACCTCATAAATAAAGATATTGGGGACCTACAGACACTGGATCCTACCCAGTTCGGCTTTGTTAAGGGCAGATCCTGCCTCTTAAACCTGGTCGAATTCTTTGAAACAGTCACCAAGGCCATTGACGAAGGGAAGGTGGTCCACACAGCCTACCTGGACCTCGCAAAAGCCTTCGATACAATACCCCACTCGGGCATTATAGATAAGCTCACCAGCTTAAATATAAACCCCTATGTCACTAGATGGGTTGCAAATTGGCTCAAGGACAGAACCCACATGGTTAGAATTGCTGGAGCCATGTCAGACTCCAAACCAGTTACAAGTGGCATCCCACAAGGCTCAGTCCTCGGACCTCTCTTGATCGGTATATATTTCTCGGAGGTACAGGCCAACACAGAAGGACTGTGGCTGACCAAGTTCGCAGATGACTGCAAACTGGGCGCCATAATCGACTCTCCAGCCGACACAAGCATCCTCCAAAAGGGCCTCATAGAAACAGACAACTGGTGCCAGAGCCATGGCCTCAAGCTAAATGCCAAAAAGTGTATAGTCATCCTCTTTGGCAAAAACAAAGTGCCCACAAATTACCACATAGGTGGTAATCCATTAAGTACAGAAGAAGTAATTAGGGACCTGGGGACCCAAGTTGATAGCAATCTTTCATTTGACAACCACGTGGCCAAAGTGGTTAGAAAAACATTTTATATAGTCCACCTAATCATGAAGGGATTCACATCTAGATCAGGGGAGGTCATCATGCCTCTTTACTCATCCCTCATCAGGCCCATAATCGAGTACAATGCCCCTTTTGGGATGTACCTTACCAAACACCTGCAGCAACTGGAAAGACCCCAAAAGTACCTCACCAAGAGGATCAAAGGGCTCAAACAGATGCCATATGCTGCCCGGTTAAAGAAACTCCAGCTCTACTCAGTGGCATACCGCCTGCTCAGAGGCGACCTGTGCCTGACATATAAAGCCATGTCCAACCCGGAATTAAGGGACATGCTGCACCTCAAAAAATCCAAATCCCATCGAGCTACACGCTCGAGAGACTTGAACCTCAGCACTGAAATAAATAGGACATGCTGGAGGGACAGATTCATAACCCAGAGGCTCCCTTCACTCTGGAATAAAATCCCAGTCCAGGTTAGGCAGAGTCCCTCATTGACTCTCTTCAAGAGGAATCTTGAGGAGTGGATGGGAGATCGTAGGTTTACCCTGGGTATCACTTCTGTGTCACTGTTAGACAGAGGCACTGTATACTAACCTCGAAAAAGGGCATAGCAAAATAAATTTAAAATGGGTGGCGAAAGCCAAACATACTCTGGCTTGGCTTATAAATGCCCTAGGGCAGATAGCCTAGTATGAACCTATGAACCTACTGTCCACCTGGGTCCCAAGGTCTCTTGTCACACATTCGTTGTTAAGTGGAAGACTGGAACAGTGGAAGTTGAACAATGTGTCCTGTAGTTTAAACTAGGAAAACATACAGACCACGAGGAAGGTGCAAATACAGCAAAATAATACAATTGCAATTCATAAAAAAGTGACTATACGTACTATATAAAGCTACAACAGAAGGTATTACGTTTGACTATACAGATATTTATATCTATATATATATCTCTATATATAAACATATATATATATATATATACATATATATATATATATATATATATATATATATATATATATATATATATATATATATATATATATATATATATATATACATAGTGAATGTGACTGATTTGAGAGGGAGACATTAGTGCGGAGGTAATACAGGTATGTGTTACTCTGTGAGGAAGACTAACTCTTCATCAACAATGTAGTGTGTCATACCTACATGATGAGCAGTGATAGAACTCATCTGTAACCTGGGTACAATACTGAAGCAAAGGTATTTGACAAGACATCTGCACAGCAAATCCATGCTGATTCTATCCATAAAACATACTCCGATCTAGGAAACCCAGCAATCTTTCCCTAAGCACTCTTCAGTCAGTTTCTCTAATACAGACATCATGTGCACTTGCCTGTAGTTTGTTGGACCCATGCAGAAAACCTGTTATACAAAGGACAATCATGTCTGCCTTCCACTCTTAATGGATTGAACCCATACCTAAATAAAAATCATTCAGTCCACTAATGCACTGGTAGCGGCCCAAATACTTTCAATGGAGGGTTTCAACTGCTAACTTTGCCTTCTTTAACCTATGACATCTTTCAATATTTCTGTCTCTTGTGCTAACTCATTCATACACTGTTCCACTCTAAAAGCTCTCATACAAGCGCACATCAGGTTGTCGAAACCACATACACAAAACCTACCTCACAGAGCACACAACACACACATACACTAACGTATGCTGAGGCACTTAAAAGCAAACTTTTTAAACAACAAAGATTACCTGTTGTCAAAGCTATGCCTCAGGAAGCCCAAAGGCACTCAGAAAAAAACACCACCTAACACCACACATACTGTCACTCTCAGCGGAGCCCCAAACACTAAGCCGCTAAGGCAAACCAACACTTCCTAGGACTCTCATCATACTGGACTCCATTGTAAGATATACTCATGTCCCTCTAACCAGGCAGAACAAGGACAGGATAACTATTATTTGCTTATCTGGAGCTAGGATCTGTCCAATCACACAGGAACTCAAGTCATTATGCCACAAGTACCAGGATGATTCCATCATGATCCATGTAGGTGTAAATGACCTGAGATGTACCTCACTGGATGATATGAATTCAGACATTATGGAGTTTTCAGACTATGTATCTCAGACTGGTATGAGCCTAGCAATGAGCAGCACATTACAATCACTGAGGATGATGATGATGCCACAATATGAGCAAAAAATGACTGATTTCAAAAAAAATCTGTCTTTCTGGTATCATTCTAAGGGAATAAAATAGTTGTCAGCTTGGGAGGAAATGGTTAACAGGTCATGTTGCTTTGTCAATGATGGTCTACACCTTTCCCCTCTAGACTTTTGAACACTGGTTAAAACTTTAACCAGTCCCATAGTGCCTTTTTTAGCAATACCGAATTCACAAACCTACTAACATATTAAAATCAACTCAACAGAACCTCAAGGTGTTACTCCTCAATGCCAGGAGTGTGAATAAAAAGCTACACTCAAAACCCTCCTCATGCTTGAGAATATAGACCTCTGTGCAATTACCAAGACATGGTTTAAAGTGGCAGAGAGTACCCCAGCAGTGCAAGGTTTCAATGCCTTCCACACTTTCAGCCCCATTAGCTGCACAGACAAAGTCTGAAGGTGGAGGTGTCTCAATATACAAGAAAAACAAGCATGCCTCTATGCTGGTCAAACAGGATGACATGCTGGAGTTCCTCCATGTGCAGGTCACCACAGTCAAAATTCAGTGCCATATCCCAGACAGCTATAGGCCTCCCCCCACATCCTGGACCTAATGGAGACACTTAACACACAACCTAACACCCTATTCATGGGAGACTTTAATTATTCCTGTATAGACTCAGAAACCTACATGGCCTCAAATCTACAGGCACAGACATTCCTGGACTTAACAGTGAATATTCCCACTAGGGCATCTAACATACTGAACCTCGTGCTCACAAATATGGGAGAACACTGCACTCCCCACCTCCCAATGTCTCCTCCCCCCCTCCCCCTCCCCTGTAAGGTCCAACCATAAAGCTGTCTCCTTCAAAATCAAAATCAACTCCATAATCCCAATTAAAACCAGTAACAGTTAGGAACTATTCAAAGGCAAATTACTTTTTATTAAGTGATAGTTAGTCAAAACTCAATGCCCCTACTGGTGTACCTACCAGATGTAAGCCAAGGACTAGCTCCATGAACAAACTTCCTTGGTAGCATCCCAAATTAAACAGGATATACGATAAAAGAAAAAAAAAGTATGGCACAAATCAGGAAGGGTAATTCCCATAAAGACATAAAACTATCTCATCAAACTAAACAGGCAATTAAGAAGGCTAATGAGGTCAAGCAAATACAACTCTGAGGTTAAGATAGTCTCCTAAGTGACAGATAACCACAAGGCCTTTGTCAGCTAGGCCATAAACCTCAGGGGCAGCACACAGCAATATGCTGAACTGGTGGTTAACGGTGCCATATTCATCGAGACTGATATAGCAAATCTCTAGCAGACAAATTCATTTCCAACTTTACTGTCCTCTCACCCCAACCGTTCCCCCCAAAATAGCTTCAAATATAACCCCTCCATCTATAACTAGGGAGCATGTACTGTCTGTGCTTGGTAAATCCAAGAACATGGTCTCAATGTGCCCCAATAACATTCCAGGATGCCTGGTGAATAGTCTAAAATACAATTTAGCAGGACTCCTGGAGTCATTACTTATCTACAGTCTTAAAACATGCTTTGTGCCACATGAATAGAAGACTGTAACGGTCAACCGTGTTCGTAAGGCAGGACCTTCAACAGATACTGAGAACTACAGACCCATTAGTCTGACTAGTATTACTTACAAAGCCATGGAAAGAATTATTGTGGAAATTATCAACAAGGACATAGGAAACCTCCAGACACTGGATCCATCCCAGTTTGTTTTTGTCAGAGGAAGGTCATACTTACTGAATCTACTGGACTTCTTTGTAAAGGTTACTAAGGCAAATGGATAAGGGGAAAACTGAACATACTGCCTATCTAGATCTGGCTAATGCATTTTATACAACACCACACTCAGGCATTGTCAACAAACTTACAGAACTAGATATAAAACCCTTTAAAACATGCTGGATAGCTAGTTGGCTCACTGACAGGACCCAGGAGGTTAGAATTGGTGAGGTTACCTCCACAAAGAGGCCGGTCAGCAGTGGAGTCCCCACAGGGCTCTTTGCTAGGCCCTCTCCTCTTTGGCATCTACCTCTCAGATGTCAAAGCCAATGTCTTGAGGCCTCTGGCTAACCAAGTTTGCAGATGAATCCAAACTGGTAGCAGTCACTGAATCCCCCAAGATGAGAACACCCTTCGGGAAGGCCTAATACAAAAAATGCTTGGTGCCAAAGCCACGGCTTAAAACTCAACACTATGAAATGCATCATAGTACTTTTTGGGAAGTCTGCCACCCTGGTAACTATGTCTTCAATAAAACACCCTTAAAGGTTGATTCACTAATCAGGGATCTGGGAACTCGTATATAGATATTTATATGATAGTAACCTAGTCTTCGATCAACATATGTCAAAGGTAGCAAGAAAATGCTTGTATGTTAATATACTTATAAGCAAGGGCATGGCATCTTGGTCCAGAAAAGTCATCATGCCACTTTACCTGTCTCTCATCAGGCCCATCATAGAGTATAATGACCACTTTGGTATGTACCTGGCCAGACACATGCAGCAACTGGAACATCCACAAAGGTTCCTTACAAAAAGAATACAGGGAGTAAACACAATGTCATACATTGATCACCTCAAAGTTCTGTCTCTTAACTCAGTATCAGACAGACGACTGAGAGGTTATCCTTGTCTGGCATATAGGGCATCCCTTGACTCTGTTTTGATGAATCTTTTGCACATCCACAAAACAAACAGCATCAGAACTGCTAGATTTAAATATCTAAATTTTGCTAGCAACATAAAAAGGACATGTTGGAGAGACAGATATGTTTCTCAGAGAATTCCCATTCTCTGTAACAGGCTCCACCATCTGTGTGAGGCAGAGTTCTTACCTGTCCCTATTTAAGTGCAGTTTGGACCAACGGATGGGTAATCGGAATTTCAACCCTGGTCTGGCTCTTATACCTCTGATGGACAGAGGTAGTCAGTAAATCACCCCCTGAAAATCTAATATAAATCAAGTTTGTGGGTTACATTTAGGTTGCATTTAGGTTAGGGGCTTTTAAGGCCCCTAGTGATCATTAGCCTAGTATATCCCTATGAACCTATGAAACTGTAGGATCTACACATTCCATCCAAAAATTAGTAAAGGTAAAGAGCAGAAAAATTGGGTAAGAAGACATACTATTATTAGAACATCTACAGGTGCACAGAGTAATGTTAATAATAAAGATCATTGCTGCAGGTCACTCATAAAAAAGGGGAGATTACTAAGCAGTGAGAGGGTACCTACCTTAACAAACTAAAAGAATGTTAAACAGAAGGGATATTTTAGAGCTACATGGTTAAGGCTCATATACATAACAGAAGCAGAAGGTTATAACTCTAAGTGGAAAGGGATGATGACAAAGAAAGAGGGAAGTTCAATAGAGATAAAGTGGGATTTTGGATGTAAATCCTTAAGGAGAATAACAACAACCATACAGAATATTATATTCATAAGCAAAGGTGGGGTAAAGGGAGCAGCTGCCCTGGAAACACAGTATTACAGAGCAATACTGGCAGCTGCTGATCAGTTTTTAGTGAAAACTGGCATTCCCTTTGCGTCAGAACTGGAGCGGTTTAGAGCGCTGTGTGTGGTGTAAACTGCAGAAGCCAAATACTACAAATCTAGCAAGCTGTTTGTGGTTCCTACTAGTATCTCTATCAGGTCTTCCACAGCTATGTACAGGGGGAAGGAGGGCGGGGAGGATGAGGAAGAATGAAAATGGACGACACAGATGGTATGTTATGGTAAGTACATAATTTCTTTATCTGATGTCCTTTTCATTCATTCCTCAACCTGTGAGACAGAGTACCCAGCTACAACAACCTAGGGTGGCCCTCATGGAAGGATATTCCAGAGCACTGCAGAGCCAAAAGCAGCCCTATTCCTGGGGATAATGCCTAGTTTATAATGTGTAATAAAGGTATGAGAATTTGTCCAAGAAGCAGATACACAAATATCATCAACTGAAAATCTGGAGCAAAAAGCTTGAGATGTCGCCGTGGATCTTGCAGAATGACCTCTGACGTGCCTAGGTTTATTAAAGGAATACCTTTTGAAGAATAAATAAAGGAAATGGAATCCTGTAACCATTTAGCCAGTGTGGATTTGGCAACTGATGCACCCTTTCTAACATCTGAGAAAGAGAAAAATATGAACAGCTCATCAGATTTCAGGTAAGATTTTGTCCTGTCGAGATAAAAACGCAACTGTCTATGAACACCTAGGAGATGGAGCATGTATTCTCCCTTGTTCTGATAATTAGGAAAGAAGACCTGTAGGTTAATAAACGAATTGGTCCATAAAGATACTCTGTCTTTATGAAAAAACAAATAAGGAGGTTTAGAAGAGAGGGCTTGCACTTCAGAAACTCTTTTAGCTGAAGTAACAGCTAACAGAGCTGTTTTCCAGGAAAGAAACTTCAAATCTACCTTAGCTGCAGGTTCAAATGGGGGAAGAACTAATGTCTGTAAAATCAAAGTTAGGTCCCAAGGAGGAATTGGATCTTTGACTGGAGAACAAAGCAAAAAAAAAAAATACCTCTGAGAAAGGCTTTGCATAGTTTTGACAAAGCTAGAGAGAAAGAGTTCTCTCCAATGTGAAAATTTGAAATGGCTGCCAAATGAACTTTTACCGTGGAATAACTGGCCCCATTTTGGAAGAGGAAAGCCAAACTATCCAAACTACTGGGATAGGAGCCACAGAAGGATCTATTAGCTTCTGTTGAGCCCAGATGGAGAATCTTTTCATTTGATCTTTTAGATTTTTATGGTAGATATTTTGTGGGAGGAAATCAGAATCTTATAGACTAGGGATGAAAGCCTGGAATGTCTAGCCATTATTGGAACTGCAGAAACTATGTGGTCAATTTTAGGCCTTGAAGATCCAGGTGAGTCTGCCCTGAGGGATGGGACAGTAGATCTGAAAGAGGCTCCAGTGTCCAGGAAGGGCAAATCAGGTGAGACCAAAAGAAGGTGAACCAGACTTGGTGAGGCCAAAAGGCAGCAATGAGGATTACTTTGATCTTCAACTGGTGTGCTTTCTGAATAAATTTAGGAATCAGGGATAAATGAAGGAATGGATAAAGTAGACCGGGGGGCAAAGCATGGACTAGAGCATCTCTTAGTGACTGCCCCTGAGGGGGGATCAAGGCAAAGATCCTGCTGCATTTGTTGTTGAGGGGGATGCAAAGAGATCGCAGCAAGATGACCCCATTGGAGGAAGATCATGTTTGCCAGTAACTGATTTAGAGACCACTTGTGAGGCATCAGTAAAAGTCTGCTGAGCCTGTCTGCTAGAATGTGGTACTCCCCCAGAATGTGTGTTGCAGTTAGAAAGTAGTTGTTCGATATCGCCCATTGCCACATTCTCATTGCTTCTCGACACAGAGGTAAGATTTGGTTCCTCCTTGCTTGTTGATGCACCACACTATGGACATATTGTCCATCTGAATCGCAATAGTCCCTAGAGGGAGAAAGCTGTGAAGTGCTTGCAATGCTAGAAGGAATGCTCTCATCTCTAGGATATTGATATGCATGTTGGTGTCCTGAGAAGTCCATGTGCCTTGGACAGTCCAAGCCAGAAAATCCCCCACCCCATCTTGGAGGCATTCTTGGTCAGTGCGGCATTTGATGGGGGAAGAACAAAGGGGTATCCTTGTTTGACTTCTGAGAAATGAAGCCACCAAAGGAGAGAATCTTTGCATACATGTGATAGCTTGATTGGTTAGTTCGGTGGGTGATGGTATAAAGAACATTGGACTGATAACGTTCACTGTAGGATTCTCATGTCCAAGTGTGCTTTATGTAACAGTGTTATCATGGCAACCATCGAGCCTAACACCCTGAGCATTAATTTTGCTGGAGGGTCCAGAATTGCTAGGATCTGCGAGATATGCAACCTTAGGGTTGAAACTCTGTCTGGAGGTAGGTAGGCCATAGTTTTGGATGTGTCCAAACGTGCTCCAATAAAGTCTATCAGTTGAACAGGTAGTAATTGTGATTTTTTGCATGTTGACGATTATGTTGAGAGTGGAAGCTAGTTGCAACAGGTAGTCCCTGGCTTGGATGAGTAGATGCTAGGTCAAAGAGGGTAGGAGCCAGTCATCCAGATAAGGAAACACATGGAATCCTTGCAGTCTGAGGTGAGCTGCACACTATCGCCATGCATTTGGTGAACACACAGGAGCTGTGGTGAGACCAGACAGGAGCACTCAGAATTGGTAATGGCTAGCTACCAGCCTGAAGCGAAGACACCATCTGAAGTGCCTTTCCATTTTGATACGGTAGTACGCATCCTTCAGGTCTATTAAGCACATTCAGTTGTCCATCTTCGGAAGAGGTAGGATGGATTGGATCAGCCTGAATTTCGAGTTCTTCACTGATTTGTTCATAGATGTTAGATCCAAAATTGGCCTTAGGTCCCCTGTCTTCTTTGGTACTAAAAAAAAACCCTTTAAGTATATGCCTGATCTGACTTGGTCAGGACGGATGTCTTAGATGACTCTTTTTTGGAGCAGCTTTTTAATTTCTACAGCTGCTGCCTCCCTCTGATTGGGTGGCACACTGGGGAGGTAAGTCTTTGGTTTAGGAAGATTTAAAACGGGAATGGAGTATCCACTGGATACGATCCTTTGCACCCAGTGGCCATCTGTGATGGCTATCCAGGCTTCTAGGTGCAAGGATAAGCTACCCCCAATTACCTTCAGAGAACAGCAGTCGAGCAAACTTTCAGGGGTGCTGAAAGGGTCTGTCTGAAAGGAATCTCGAGACCATTGATTTTGCAGACTCCCTCTGTCATGGGGGTGGCATCTGCCAATATAACTGTTTCCTCCTCTGCCCCTGGGGGAAAAGTGTCCCTGAGATTCCTGAAAAGGGCCTTGACACTTCCTGAACCACAGTTTTTTTACCACCACGGTGATTCCTGGAGAAGGATCTTTGTGATGTAGAAAAACGGATTCTGATGGCAGACAAGGTTTTTCCATCTGTCTTGCTATTGGAGAGTGTGTCTTTGACTGTGTGGCCAAACAATGATGAACCATCAAAGGATGCACTGACAAATGATGCCTTGAAAGGTTCTCAAAGTCACACAACCACGTCAAGGCATGGCACCTAATGGCAATGCCAGAACCAGCGGCCCTTGAGGTGTCTTCTGCAGTGTGGGAAATCAACCTCATGGACGAGTTGAATATCAGCTGAAGAGTGGCCATTCTGGAGAAAAAGGTCTTGTGTTTTTCATCAGACATGGACTCAGGGACTGAGCTTGATAGTTCCTTGATTAAGTCCCTCTGTAGCCTGGTAAAGTGAGATAAGTAGTTTAGTGCTTGCTAAGCAAATGTGGCCAAATAGTAAATCTTCTTTCCAAATCTGTGCAAAGCCCTAGACTCCCTGTTAGGGGGATGGACAGTGGAGCTTTTCTGAGCCAGTTCCTTTTTGGTGGTTGATGCAACATCCATGGCATCTACCAGGATCCCTTTGGTCCAGTGCAATCTTTCTAAGGGGGCACGGAGTATATTATCTATTCATTTGGGTATGAGCTCTACAGTGTTCAGTTCATTCCATGCCCTGGTAGATACTAAATCAATAAGTGGATTCACGGGGTGGGTTGACACCCAGGATGTAGATGGGCCAGTGCCAAAATCACAGTCTCCTCTGGGTTAGGGTTTTGGGAGGACCATCCATCTTTCTGATGGAGGATCTGTAAGATGTCTGCAAAGGAGAAATCATCAGTTGGAGATCTAGGGGACTCCTCCCCTTCCTCAAAGTCAGTGTCAGATCGATTCCTGAGGGGGATCCAAGTGTCTCCTTTTACACTTCATTTTCCGGGGACCTTCCCGGTGGGATGCTCTGGGGAGGTATTGGAAGAAATTGGGGTTCCACAGATGGAAAAGGTTGGAGGCTTTCTAGGACCGGCTGTCCTTGTGGTAGATGTGAGGTCTCAGTAACAGATTCCATGGAGGTGGGAATCAGATCCGAAGGTGGTAGAACCGGGAGTCGGAGTCCCCCAGGGTGGGAGAGGACCCTTTCCACCACCTTGAAAGCAGATGGACTATGAGGACTCGAGAGTCATCCCTCTGGAGCTGAAGCTGTTGAAGAAGACTCCTTCGGAGCTCCTGCAAGTCTCCACTCTGAAGGGGGAGACTGCGCTGACCTGTAGAACACTGAGGCTCCAAGGGGAAGTGACAGGTTGGAAAACTTCAGAGTCGAAGTAAGCCTCCCCAGACTCAATGTCTAAGTTTCAACTCCGAGATACACTGGGCCCCAACGCTGTCAGAGCTGAGTATGTTGGGGAGGTGGTCGGACTTGAAGTAATGACTACTACTGGATCTGACGTCTTGCTTCTCGGGGTCACTGGGTCCGATGACTCCGAAGTAGGAGGTTGGATCAGAGAAGGAGCTACAGAATGGATGGGAGAATGTCTGCTCACAGATCCAGAAGGGGACGGAGTTGGCAAAACCCCCATCTGGATCTGTGTCTTGAGAAATTGTCTCATCAGTCTATCCACTTCATGCTTGGACAAGTTCTGGGAAGACCTGACAGATGAGGAAGCTGATGGTGGCCTAGATACTCTTGGGAGAGGCCTCCTTGAGAGGAGACCTCTGAGCCAAGACACCCAGCCCTGAAGTGACAGGGGAAGCATGGGGAGCCAAAAGAGAAGAGACCAGGACTGTCGGATCTGAAGGTCTCAGATCCAAGGTTTTTGGAGTCTTTTTTTGGTGGCTCAGAGGGGAATCTCTCCAGAGAACTTTTCCTATGTTCCCTTGCCTCCTTATGTTTCTTTAAAGGGGTCTGAGCCCCTGAAGTGAAAGGCACAGAAGGAGCAGGAGAAGGAAGCAAGCCCTTTAAAATGAGCTTGTTCCTATGGTCTGCCAGCACCCGTGGATTAAACTCCTCGCAAATGTCACAAGAACTGTCCATGTGCACTGGGCCTAGACAGTAAACGCACTCCCTGTGGACATCAGATAAGGGAATCGTGTGCCCACAGGAAGTGCATTTTTTAAAACCCAGTGGTTTATCAGACTTATCAACCATGATAAACCAAAAAAGTAATCTACCTACACTTAGCATAGAAGAGAGAGAGAAAGGAGAAAAGGACTAGACAGAAGAAAAAAATGCAGGTAAACCTAGCTAGACCAAAACCCTTTTTTTATATAAATTAAGATCTAAGAAGTAAAAATGGGAGGAAAGGATAGAAAAAAGATCAATAAATCATAGCTCAAGTCTGACTTACGATTCGGCAAAAACATTTTGACAGGAGCTGAGAGAGCAGCGAAACCTCAATGCTTTTCAGATGAGTGGCAAATGAGATCTGAGGTAATCTGGGGGATGAGGCATTATGGGATGGAGAGGAGGAGGAGCTCAAGTCAGACCTGGAAACACACGGGCTGAGGAACAAATGAAAACGACTGATGTTGTGTAAATATTTTTTATGTTCATCTTCCACCACAGCCTGCCTGTCATTGGCCCCTTCTCAGCTGACTGTCCCCAGCTACTCCCTCTTCAGTGAAAGCAATAACTGGTCAGGAGGACCATACGTAGGCAGCTATCAAGGTGGCTTGAGAGTTTGTATATTATGTGTCCTACCACACACACACACACACACACACACACACACACACACACACACACACACACACACACACACACACTGTCTCTCTCCCCTCTCTCTCAGCTATGTGAGGAAGGGGACTGCAATGGGGTGTCCACAAAGAAAATGTCCTCACTTCCAGGAAGGATGTAGCCTTTAAGCAACCCAATTCATCAAGCCTGAAGAAGGGGAGGTGGCTGCACTAGTCTCTACCAGTGAAATCTCACATGGTCAATGTGCCTCCAAGGGCAAGCAATCCGCACCCCAGCCATATAGTGGAGGTGAGCAGGTCATCCCTTTCACACCTCTCCCTCCCTGGCTCCTCCAGTGCAGGGGGCCAATAAATGTACCCCCAGTCATCTGAGTTGCAGCCAGAGCTCCATTCCTCTGAGTCATGTAAACAGCATTGTGATATGAAATATTAAAAATTTATGTTTAGTAGATAATGTTGAAAATACTACTGATATCATAAGAGGTGCAGGATAGCACCTTAGCAATAAACTGAATACATTTAAAATAATATCCTATTGTTAAACGATGTGGTTCACTACACTGGCACTCAGAACAAAGTATAGCTTCTCCCCAGTCCATTCATTTTCTTAATCTTGCATTGTTTAATTTAGGGATCTAGAACCTATCCCAGAAACCAATGGGTCCAATGGACTATATCAATGGAGTGCATACCAGTTCAGTTAAAGGATGCTGAGCACATGCACATACATAGATACACACACACACGTGAACACACATATGATATATATATATATATATATATATATATATATATATACATATATATATTTATATATATATATATATATATATATATATATATATATATATATACACACACACATGGATGGTTTAAATATAGTAACCATTCGAAATGTTGGGACCTGCTAAAGCAAGTCCCAAAACACAGAGACTGAATGGCCAAAAAAAATGATTTACATACACTAAGTTCAAGATGGCCATTTCCTGGACTATTCCCTTTTCTCCAAGGTATGGTCATATCTGAGTTGGTATATAAAAGTATGGGTAGAGTGGGGGAGCTTGTACCCCACATTGGGGGTGCAGGGGGCCTTGTCCCTGAAGAAAGAAGCTTAAAGGAGAAGAGTGATGTTCGACATTCGCTTTCCCCCCGGATTTTCAGCCTTTTGTTTTCAACATGACAGTACTCAGCATTTCGGGTGTCAGCATGTCAGTAGTGAGATGATTTTGATGAGTCTTCAATTTAAGACATGGAAAGAAAATGGAGAGCTAGAAGGAAATGAACAGAAGGACTATGCGCTGTGAGGCAGCCGTACTAACCTCTGTAGTACTGTGCCTTCTTATTACTATTTCATTTCCGATTGTAAGATCTCACTTAGCACAAACATCTGCCTCCATTATACAAGTAAGTTCTGAAAAGAAAATCAGTGATAATACAACATTACACTAACACAGAGACCTATTATTAACACCTAATTCTGCTCGCTACTGTTTACATAAGGTTCACAGAAGTCATGAGTTACGTCAACTTCAGAAGATGCCCAGCTGATCATTTCAAAGGATTAACAATGCATAACAATGTCTGTGAATCAGTACGGCATATGTTAAAGTCATGTACACCCTTGAACCACAGCAATATAGCAGCATACCTTAGAGTTAACTCTGCATCCCGTAAATTACCTGTTCCACCAAAAGGAAACAGGCTGAATAATGTATCAGTGAATTTTAAAGACCAGACTCCTAACTCCGCATACCTTGCTCCTATAATGTCATGCAACAAGAAAAAAATCCCTTAACTAATTAAAATTGATTTAGTATGGATCAGGTCCTTATCAGGTGAAGAAATAAATTACCATGGACAGTCAAAGGGTTAGGGAATCAATTTAGAATAGCAAAATCAATTTGCATTGATTGTAAAAAGGTACATTTTTGCAGACTAGGATACCATCCAAAGGATTAATTTTAAGCAGATAAGTCTGAACTATAAAACAGCCTTAGCATTAACTGTTACAAACAACACCGCAGAATAAACAAGCTGCTTTGCAAAATACTGACATCTAAAACCATCTAAAGTACAAACATTTATATCATATTCCTGCTTATACAATTCAGCTAAGCAATCTTTAAACCTATTTTATTACCATTATGATTTAGAAAATCCTACAAGACAATCTATTACTCCATTAATTGGATGATTCTGGATAGCTAAGATACTTTTCATTCTGATGTGCTGTTAGCCCAGCATGTAGTTATGTATGCTGGTCAGTCCACCACATTCCTGTATGCAAAAGTGAAAGTGTCCTACATGGGCCACGGCGGTAAACATTCTCTTCACTGCTGCATAATTTTAATGCACAGTGCTACTTGAGAATATTTTAAAACATTTGCACCATGTTCTGATGCTGCTTTAGATGGATTACAAATAAATTTTATTATCTGGGTATGTTAACAAGCAAGGTTCAGGAACAAGATCAGATGAATGTGCCAATAACTTCTGTTGCAGGAGGTATGGACATCAGAAAAAAAAAAATATTTATTTATCGGCTTTTGTTTCAAGAGGCACTGTTAGATCCATGCAGATATAATAGATATGCAAGTGCCCTCTACACTGAGCACCCGTGTACCCAATTCTGGTGCTGTCTTATACAGCATGAAAACACTGCATTTGCAAAACTAAAAGACATCCATAATTCTGCCACTCTAATCCTTTCCACCACTCAAGTAGGAGTTGCACCTTCAAGAAAACACAGTAGTTCTCAAGTTCTGCTGTTAAGATAGTGGCAAATGAAACAGTTCATGCAAAGCAGAAATGTGGGAGGGTATAATGCACCCAATAAACAAAACTCTCTCTGCAAAGTTGACTAGTGTACTTTGGGGGGGGGGGGCACTCAGCAATGAATGGAGCACATGAGTAGAATCTAAGCAATATGTTAAAACACAACTTCAAAGGGATAGGGTGGAAAGAGTCCTAAAGTCAGAAAAAACACTTCAAGGTAAAAAGCCATAAAAATGAAAGCCCTCCTGTAAGATGAAACAGTACTGGAGTGAAGGCCTAGTATATAACACTTGATAAACATATGCAGCAATGTCCAGGAGGCCACAGTACGGGTGTTCGCTGTAGACTTACTTCTAGAGCACACTACAAGCCCACCCCCTCCCCACACACACACACACACACTTGAGTGATCGGTCAATGCACTGGCCAACAAACAATTTTCTAGTGAAAGAAAACAATGCGTCAACAGCAGTCCATTTGGACAGTATCTTTTTAGTAACTGAAAAGTTTCCTTTGCAGGGGCAAAGATGTGGTCCATGTTCTTATGCTCAGGAATTTATAATGTGTAAAAGTGGAAATAAAGATAAACATCCAGTACACACAGAATATATGCCCAAATTTTCAGTTTGCAAGCACACAGGGAGATGAACAAACCAGTTGAGTAATAACTCAGACGGTACCTGTTAAAGGAAATAAGGAAATTCCTGGAAAGATCCTCATTTAGAAATTAGTTGGAAATCTGCAGAAGTAAGGTGATAAGTACAAAAAAAAAATCAGTTTCAAGAACACAAACTTCAGGTTCACCAAATCAGCCGGTTCAAATGATATATTTGACACTATAATAATCACATAGTTCACAACGCAAGGAAGTAGGGCCTGAGATTAAGGATCTCATTCACAAACTGTTAAATGGCTAATGCTAACACTGAGTTCTGTCAGCTATTTTATGATGATACACCAGGATGGCTGACTAAGTTACCTTGATGGTAAAGTAAATGGGACCTAGAAAAAAGTGAAGACAACAAACTTACATTTCTTAGATAAGGTTCGGTTGTATTGTGTATTTAAAAAAAGTATAATTATTTTAAATGCATGCACTCTGATGTAAAAACCCTAAAAACACTGTATACACAAAAACAACAGCCAGCACCTCAATAGTTAGGCAAATAAATGATCTGTTCAAAAAGACACCCAAGATAGAGCAGCAAAAACTGGAGATTTAAAAACTATGGAGAAAGAAACTATCCTTCACCTGAGAAGTACAGCGTTTTCAATTTGGTTTTGTAGATAGCCTGACAATGTATAAGGTTACCAAGATCTCAGCTATGATATGTGGTGGATGATTAGAAGTTATTGCAGTAGTCATGCTTTCATGCAGAGAAGGCCATCTTACCAAAGTGCTGCAGCCTCCAGTGACTAGGCCAGAAATGTCTTGGAGATGCCAGCACTGGAAAGGCATGGAACTAAGCTTTTCTGAGCCAGCATGGTATGTTAAAATCAGATTTGGTCTTTACACATGGCATTTCAACACCAAGCCACTTTTCAGGTTTATCAGTGGGGATGCATAAAAGAATATTCCCTAAATACTAAGAATGTGGCCACCACCAACTGCATTATGCCTTGGTGGTGGAAACAGAATTTGGACTGTACAGCATCATCCTAGGCAGCCAACAGATTAACTTTCAGAAATGCACCACTTCCAGAAGGCTATGTGAACAAACTCCCCAATAAACTGAAGCTCTAAGACAGGCTTAAGGTGGAACTCAAAGTGTCCGCTAGCACATCTAATTCCCAGAGAGTATGGATCACCAGAAAATCATCACATTTGATGGCCATACACAAACATGTATCCTGCAGTTAAACTGGGTAAGACTCTGTCCTTCAAAGTTGGTTAGGTACCATGCCACTGCATGAATACCAAACCTCACTAAGAGATGCTCACACTGCAAGACTTGTTTCAGAGTTTGGACTGTCATAAACATTACCTTTAGTCCAATGGCATTAAAGTGGAGATACTTCTCCAGTGAAATCCATCATCCACAGAATGTACTAAAATGCATATAAAGTGTCTGCTAACACAGTCCAAATAACCAATAAGCATACCAGCATCAAAATTTGAAAAGTGAGTTTGTGAAATTTTACATAACTAATGGAGTGAACGGAGCCACTCGAATCTAAACTCAAACAAGCCTTTTTCTACCCAACTTCCTGAAGTCCAATATCACAAGCCCAACAGTACAACTTACCCCCTACTTCCTTGGTGGGGAATAGTTTTTAGTGACCCACTTTGCCAGACTGATTAAAACTGTGCCAGCAGCTCATCTGACACTGAGCAGCCTTTTACAGGAACTGCAAGCAACTTTAGGATATGGATACTTTCTATAATGTCTAAAAGCCACCTGTTCAAGGTGACAGTATTCAGAGCTGGTCAGAACCAAGAAAAACACTCTCCTAGTAGTGAGCAATGTAGCCTCACAGAAAAGACTGCAGGGCGGGGGACAAACGGGTACTCTTCAGAAGAACTTGGAGCAAGGAAGTCTGACTCATGAAAGAGGTCTATGTTTTTGGCTTTTGGCTGCATGTCTTCTCCTACAGTAAGAGAGTTTAAAAGAATAAGCTGAGGGTGTGCTTTCCTGGGTCCCTAGCAATTGCACAGAGTTACAGTAAACCACAAAATAAAGAAAAAATAGTAAAGCCAACAATGCATAATGCTGACTTTCATACAGTTACAAAATAAAAGCATTTTCACATGTGGAAAGAACTTTGTACCCCACGCTACCACATCTCTAAATTTGCTAATTTGAGGAACTTGCTACTGAGGAAGAGTTATACTCGAAAGCTTTGTACGACCATTAAACGTTGCGGTGAACATTTGGGTTTTGTTTTACATTTGCTAAGTAAGCTACCACACAACCTGGGGGGGGGGAGGGCAAGGGAAAACTTTCCTACCATCACAGTTCTGAGGCTCTTGCTAGTAACACTGGATATTTTAAATTAAAGTCAACTAAACATACTTGACTAATCCCATTTTGATGACAAATGGTATCAAAATGAAACTTGGAGAGAAGGACTGGAATTTCTTTATCAAAAATAAAACACAAAACAACCTACAAATATCTTAGCAACACAAAAATCACTCTAAATACCAAATCAAAATAGAAAAAAAAAACTACTGCACTAACCTACAATCGAAAAACCCTCAAACGACAAAGGCATTCTGGTCAACTATTAACAAAATCCTCAAACCAGGCCATGCCACCCAACCTGAAACCACACTGTCCAACAACACAGAAAACACTGCCACTTTAAATATGCATTTGATAAACTCAGGCACATCCTAAATCAAACACCACACCACTCTCACTAGCCGCTCCAGCCCCAGCAATACCAGTAACTCTGCCTCCTTCTCTGTGCAACCAATTCCCACCTCAACCATTAAAAAACTTCTTTCAAAAGTAAAACCCAACACCCGACAATCTCCCCAGAGAATATCTAAAAATGGCTGCTGAGGCTACAGACTATCTCATTTCCATACTCATAAGCCACAGTATGGGGAAAAAAGTTATATCCTACCACTACATAAAGAAGGAAATAACATTGAACGTAGATACTACTGCCCAATTACTATGCTGTCCCCTTATCTTCTTCTTCTTTTTCTTTCAGCCTTTCCTGGTTAGGGGTCACCACAGCAGATCACCTGTCCACTCATGACTGGCAGTGGAGTTTTACAGTGTCGAGTTGCCAGCCCAGCGCCCAACCTTCCACAGAAGGCACGCACATGCACGCACTCATGCCTAAGGCCAAGTTGGAGTAATCATTCCACCTACAGCATGTCTTTGGGGTGTGGCAGGAAACTGGAACATCCGGAGGAAACCCACGCGACCACAGGGAGGACATGTAGACTCCGCACACAAGGTACCCCAGCCAAGGATCAAACCGGAGAACCTCTTGCTGTGAGATGGCAACGCTAACCGCTGCACCAGCGCGGCCACCCTTATGCTGTCCCCTTATCTAAAATTCTTAAAAAAATGCATTCAATCTCAACTCTTCCAACATCTCACCAAAAATAACCTCCTCACCCCATCCAAACACGGCCTCTGCCCCCATCACAGCACTACTACAGCCCTCCTACATTTCACTACTACTGTAAATACCCACAGGAAGGAAGTAAGGCTAGTACCTGCCCTCTTTCTAGACATTTTCAAAGCCTTTGACACAGTCTCACACCCCATCCTTGTACAAAAACTCTCAACTTTAGGATCTCACTGCCCCAAGATTCTCACTACACCTTTCTAAACATACTGGAAAATATTAATATACAACCAAACACCATAATACTGGGTGATTTCAACTACCCTGCCATTAACTGGGAAAACTACTCGTGTACCAACACCTTTGCCCAACGGTTCTGGAAATTCATAAATTCCAAAGCCCTGTATCAACTAATTCCTAGTCCCACCAGGGGCTTCAATATCCTAAACCTGGTCCTTACCAACATGAAAAATCGATGCTCTACACCTATGGTCACCCCCTCGTTGGTCAGGTCAGACCATAAGCTAATCACCCTTAACATCCACATCCCACCCCCACCCCCCCAGTAAGGAAACCTCCATAAAAAACTTCTCCAAACCCAACTTCATGCAACTCAAGTCAGAAGTGACAAACCTCATGACACCCATGCAGATGGGAACTGAAAGTTCGACTGCTGAGTCCTACACTAAGGCACTGTACGAGCACATCCACTCATGCATGAATCGTGTCATCCCAAATAGAACCAAGATGCACTCCTCCAAAAAAAGGAAGCCAATCTGGTGGTCCCCTGTCATAAACAAACTTTACAACAAACGGAAGAAATTGTTGCAGAAAAGAGGAAAATCCCAGGATGCAAAAAACTCCCTTACCAGCCTCAGTAAGAAGCTGAGATCCCTCATAAAATCCTCCAAAGCTAGTTACGAAAATAAAATTTCCAAAGACAACCATAAGGCATTCTATAACTATGTCAAGAATCTAAATGGCAATGCTCAGATCTGCTCCAAGCTACAACAGAATGGCATTAAATATACTGATCCCAAGGATATTGCCAATATCCTGGCAGATCGATTCAGTGCCAACTTCACCCCCCTCTCACTTCCTAAATGGCCCATCTGAATACTGGAAGATTGCCATATTCCGGTAATAACGGCCACACAGGTAAAAAACGCACTCTCCAAAGCTAAGAATACAGCATCCATGGGACCAGATGACATCCCAGGCTGTGTACTACATGATCTACAAAATGAACTGGCACCTCACCTAAGTGTCATGTTTAATCATACCCTCACCTCAGGCTTTGTGCCCACTGAATGGCACACAGATACAGTTATCCCACTCCACAAGGGGGGGATCCACCTTGGATCCCGGGAACTACAGCCCCATCAGTCTGATGAGCCTGATATGCAAGGCCATAGAACGTATTATCATGGAACTTATAAACAAAGACATTGGCAACCTTAAAACATTGGACCCCACCCAGTTTGGGTTTGTGAAGGGTCGATCTTGTCTCCTGAACCTGACTGACTTCTTCGAATCAGTCTCCAGAGCTGTGGACGAGGGTAAGGCAGTCCACACAGCCTATCTGGACCTCACCAAGGCCTTTGACACCATCCCCCACTCTGGAATCATAGATAAACTTACTAAGCTGGACATTAATCCTTACTTCACTCGATGGGTTGCCAACTGGCTTACTGACAGAACCCACACTGTAAACACTGTAAAAGTAGCTGACTCCAAATCCAGCTCCAGACAAGTGACAAGTGGAGCACCTCAGGGTTCGGTCCTGGAACCTCTCTTGTTTGGCATCTACTTCTCTGAAGTACAGGCCAACACTAATGGACTCTGGCTAACAAAGTTTGCAGATGACTGCAAACTGGGAGCCATTATTGAATCCCCAAATGATGTGGATACTCTACAAAAGGGCCTTACAGAAACAGATGCTTGCTGCCAGAGCCATGGGCTCAAGCTCAATGCCAAGAAATGTATAGTCATCCCCTTTGGGAAAAAAACATGTACCCATGAATTACCACATAGGTGGCAGTACACTAAACACTGAAACTGTGATAAGAGACTTAGGGACACAGGTGGACAGTGGTCTCACCTTCAATAACCACATTGCCACAACAGTCACAAAATCCTTCTGTGTGGCACACCTCATCACCAAGGGTTTTTCATCAAGAAAACAGGAGGTTATTGTCCCACTGTACTCATCCCTCATTAGACCCATTATAGAATACAATGCCCCATTTGGTATGTACTTCTCAAGACATCTGCAACAATTGGAAAGGCCACAGAAATACCTCACTAAAAGAATCATAGGCATAAAGCAGATGCCCTTTGCTGATCGTCTTAAAAAACTCCAGCTATACTCTGTCGCATATCGTCTACTCCGAGGTGATCTCTGCTTAACATACAAAGCCATGTCAAACCCAGAGCTGTTAGACATGCTACATTTAAAGAAATCCCAGTCCCTCAGAGCCACACGCTCCAGGGATCTAAACCTTGTCATCACAATAAACAAAACATGCTGAAGGGATAGGTTCCTGACCCAGAGACTCCCCAGCCTCTGGAATAGACTGCCCATACATGTCAAGCAGAGTGCCTCTTTGGCCCTCTTCAAAAGGAACCTTGATGATTGGATGGGAGAAAGGAAATTCACCCCGGGGATCACATCAGTCACCCTGCTAGACAGGGTTCCAGGAAAGTTAATAGTGTGGGAAGAAATAGCCAGGGAATTGTTATGGCTAGGCTTGTATAGGCCCTAGGGCCGATAGCCTAGTAACAACCTATGAGCCTATGATGAAACCTCTACCATATGGTTTAACAGCTATCTTGCTAACAAATCACAGACCACAAAATGGAACAGAGTCTTCACCCCTTTCCTCCCAGTCTCCACAAGTGTCCCCAAGGGTCCATTCTTGATCCCATTCTTTTCAACATCTTCAGTAATAACCTCCCAGATGCCTCCAAATCAGCCACAATAATTCAGTATTCTGATAACTCCACCCTCATATGCAGCTCCTTGCAACAAATCACTCAAGATTCCTTCTCACCACTTTTTCTTAACTCTAAAAACAGCAAACTTACTACCTTAATCCATAGACAACTCTCAGCCAAGAACCCATCCTTTCATATTCTCTCAGCAAATAACACTAAAATTGAAAGCATCCCACACATTAAGCTGCTTGGCATCTACACTGACAACAGCTTAAAATTTGACTACCACGTCCAACATACAGTAAAGAAAATTCACAAGAAATTTGGTTCCCTATATAGAGTCAAAATTTCCTCAATGACCAAACCAGAAAACAGTTAGCCTCTCCAGTACTACCCCCAACACTTGTCTACTCTGCCCCTATTTTCACCAAAATACAAGTCCCTCAGCTCTCAAAGCTTGAACAAAGCTATCACAAAATAGCAAACTTTGCAGCAATTCACCCACAAATATTCCACACTGTCTAGCGCTCTAAATAACTAAAATGGCTTGAACTACCATACCTATTATCTTACTCCCACCTTGCGACTATTCATAACAACTCATCCACAAATCTAAAATCCGTCAGCCTCTTGTCAACTCTAATCCAGCCATAAAAACAAACATACCTCTTTGCTCATCCCAGCTGCTGCTCCTCCACATCACTAAATCCAACAATACAGGTGGTGACAGTCTATTCTCAAACTATGTCACCAAAGCATGGAACACTGTACATATCTCTTTAAAGAGAGAACATCAAACATTTGAAACAGAAGCTAAAAGTCACACTTGCAGACTCTCTGGCTGTGCCCCTGCACTAAGCCTGGATAAGTACCCCTATTCTAAATCAGAATTCTACACTTCCTCTTACCCGTTGACTACTTCCCAGTCATCTCTTTCTGTCACCCACTTTCCATAACTAACTACTAACCCCTGCTTTCCCCCCCTCATTTCATTCTTCTTAAATTCACCTACAGAATATTTTCCCTCCATCTCCTCCTGCTTCACACATTCAGTTATTTCTAGTCCTTGTCCTTCTTCAATCAGTCTCTAGTCTACTACACCAGCTGCTATCATAAAACAATGAAAAGCATAAAAGGATGCTACTTTTCTGCAATTTTATGTCTACTGTATGCCTTTATTATGAAACTGCTTACTGAAGTATACAGTGTTACTTGCCCACTGAAATTTAATGTCTGTATTCTGAACTATGCTCATCATCTTTCTCTGCTCAAAACAATAATCTATATCTGTGTCTTACTGCACGATATATCTGCAGTGACTCCATTACATGCAGACTTTTCAAAATAATATTTAATGACTTTCTACACATGTATAAACTTTTACAAAATGTCTTTATTCGCTAGACTACGTATACACTTGTAAAATGCTATTTCTTCTAGACTATGTACAAATCTTTATCTAATATGTATCATTTGGAGCTTTTCTCCCTGGGACTCTGCTAAAAAGGGGACTCTGTGCCCAGTCAGGCTTCCTCTGTCAACAAATGCAATAAATGAATACAATAAATGTAACCTTCATCCTTAAAACTGGCAGGTGCAGCTCTTCAAAGAGTGAAGAAAGCCTGAGCCATGCTGCCTTACGAACGCACCAGTAGCTGCAGTCCTGACCATCTACATAGTGGGAGAGATGAACCTTTACATGTCCCTGCAGAAATCTGACATACAGGTCAAGCAATTAATGGCATAAAAACATTAGCAGATATATATTTTTTGTCAAACATGACCACAGATATATGTTTACAAGAGATGCAAACTATGCAAGCAACCAGAAAAATATGGGCAGTCTTAGCAGGGACATTACTCACAGGCATTAAAAGCATACAGTATTTTGGGTTCCATTATATCAATAAACCATTTTGTTGACAACTAATCAGGAAAACTAGAATAGGTCTCCTGGGTGAAGTGGGGTTGGGGACAAGGCCCCTCCCATACTTCCCATGCATGAAGTTTTTATCCTTGTAACCCCTTACTTAATATAACATCCTTGAAAGCTACATAACCTCAGAGTAACTTATGAGTTTTTAACTAAACAGCTCAACTATAAAGTGGGACTCCACACAGCATGCAGCTACTCATTAACAGCTTGAAGATAAAAGCTCAAGATCTTTAACAGCCATATGACAGGCACCAGAATGAGATACTCACTAATGAAGGCCCCTTTGACTAACACCTGCAACACGCACAATAAAAAAAACTAACATCAGAATGATTAAACCAGTCAAAATACACACATTACTGTTATTCCAGTATTACAAATATTATTACTGGTTTATGTCAGACAGCTACAAAGATGTCTCTCAATGCACTGCCCACACCATGTTATCATTAAGCTATACGCTCAATCTCCAAGTGCCTCCCTTCTGCTGCTTATGAAATGTCAAAGAATCAGGATCTCCAGCGGAACGTAAGAGTAAGCGGTGGCAGAATTCTGTAACCACTGACTTTCAAAATAAATAAATCACTGCTTAATTAGTGATATATGCTGATAGTGCAAGCCTTTGAAAATTATATAATACACATGTATGATGTTCTATTTTATTCACAGAAATTCAGTTGTATCACTGTGTGGAAGGCACAGTGTTTCAGTTGTCTGTACATTTTTTTTTTGCATAAAATCTAAGAACCAGTGAAATTACTACTAATTTACCTTATTTATTTTATTATTTTATTCACATTTGTTTACCTGACTGCGGTGGTGGGGCTGTGGTAGCATTGTCGCCTCACAGTAAGACATTGTCCTGTTCGATTCTCAGCTAGAGCATCTTCTGTGTGGAGACGTGTGAATGGGCGTACCTTCGTTGAAGGTTGTGCGTCAGAGCTGGCAACTCGGCACGTAAAAATCTACTGCCAATCATTAGCGGACCAGAGTTCCGCTGTGGCGACCCCTAACCGAGAAAAGCCGAAAGACCCATCATCATCATCATTCACATTTGTTTACCGGGAAATTCCGACTGGATGCAGGTCCTTTTTCAGCAGATGCCCGGGGAGAAAAGCTCCATATCATGTACATGATAAACAGAGATACAAAGTTGCAGCAATAGTAAACAACATTACAGGTTGTTGGCTTTAATACAATAACAAGATATTGATTATCAACAGTACATACAGTAAATATTGCAAGTTAAGATAGTTTCTTGTTTATAATATTAGTAACAAAGTTGTCAGACAAGATGTTAAAGTATGTAAACACAACTAGCTAATACTGACTGTAGTTAGTATTGGTGGTAGTACAGTTGGGTTAAGCGTCTAGGTCTAGATTCATAAAGTACATAATTTTCTTTGTCAATAATGTCTTCCTCAGAGGTGAAGCCTCCACAAAACAGAGTTTCATATTTAATCTCAAAGAGTAGCTAGTGAGATAAAACATAATTATTATCCTTTAACAGCTGTTGATATAAACGCCACTTAAACCAATTTGTTAGTTTAGGGTGCAGAATGCATAGCTAATACATCAAACATCAAGCCAAGTCAGATGTTCTCATGCCTCCATTCTCTATTAATGCCTGCTTTGGAAGTTGTAAAAGGCAGATTTTAAACAAAAGCTATAAAAAAATCTCTGCCCTGTAGCTTAATTTAATGTTTATTTATGACACCTCACAATGAACTCTGAAAATAAAACATGGCACAGAAAGAAAAACAGTCAGAAAACTACTGTTACTTATCTAAATAACTGTACATGAAAATAAATATGTACTTTATAAAGCAATGACAGTTACTTTGCAATATTAAATAAAATAAATGAATAGAGTGTTAAACAGGTAATCACAGACAAAAAGCTCTTGGATAGTGATGTCTAGATCACAGTGGTTGATTTTTATTAACTAGTGTGAATTTTATGCTAATTAATTAGGACAGCAAGGTGGTTCAGTGGCATGACCATTGGCTCACAGCTTCTGGGTTTGTGATTCAGTCCTGTCCTATGGTCACTGTCTGTGTGGAGGCTGCATGCCTTTCTCAATGTGTCTTTGGATTTTCTCAAGTTTCATCCCACCTTCCAAAAGACAAGTACGAAACCACAAGACACAGCGAAATGCCACTTGTAAAACCACAGTAAAAACACAAGCTTCGCTATAAACAAGATCACGGTTCCAGAAATATCATGAAACTGTCAGCTACGATAAAAAAGCCTTTATTCCACAGAAGTAGTAAGAACTGGTTAAGTGCTTTCATCTACAGGTAGTAAACTTCCTCAGAACACTCTCTAAACTTGCAGATATCGAGAAACTGGACAAAATAAGAACATTTGGTGAAAATTGTCCCCAATTTCAGCAGCTTCCTAAGAGAGTCCTAATGTTCTCATATACATTTCCAAACAACTACATTCACTTTTCTAGATAAGACTTCACATCTGTGTTTTGCAGTATTATTCCAAAAGACAAGCTGGTTGATTTTCTACTCTAATCCCCATATATATATATATATATATATATATATATATATATATATATATATATATATACAGATATATATATATATACACACACACACACACACACACACATACATACATGTATATAGGGTCTATATTACAACGTCAAACTCACAGGAGTTCAAATGTTGCAATATCAAATCGTACAGTTCGAAACCCAATAACAATGAAAACACAGAACAGCAATTTTTTTCCATGGAAAAAAAATCGCTGTTCTGTTACAAAAAAAAATAAATAAATAAAACATACACTTTAAACTTAAAATAAAGTGGGGGGGCTTCGTCCCACACACACCCCCTACTTAAATATACCAACTCCGAGATCGCACCACAGTGGAGGAAATAGCAAAGCCCTGAAAACGGCCCACCAATTTTTTCCCCTGGGAAAAAAATCGGTGTGAACATGGCTTTGCTATTTTCGTATTTTGGACTGTTGGGTTCGATATTGCAACGTTCGAACTCCTGTGAGCGCGACATTGCCCCTATGGGCAGGATCATTATAAAATAGGTCAGACATAGCCCATTCCACTTACCAGGTTGAAAACTGAAAAATTATTTAAAAACTATAAATATGACATAATGAGCACATTTTAGTCAACTCACTCCATCTTCATGTTTAGTGCTGTAGAATCTTGTAAGTATATAGACCTGCTGTTTTTAAGGCTTTCTGCTACACTATTGGCTGAACTCAGAAAGGGCAGAGCGAGGTGTAGACCTAACCATTGCTGATTTAGGGACAGCTCTACCACAGTGCTGCAGCATGAAGATGTACAGCATCGAGGTGGGCTGTCTCCACAGCCATGCTGCAAACTAATAAGGTAGTCCAGGACAGAGGCATATGATAGTTAGCCGTATGCTCTCCCGCCACAACTGGATGTATAAATTAGCATGGCCACTCCTGGCTGCTCATGGTAATGAAGATGGTCAAAAGGCTATGTTCATCCACTGCAGTAGAGGTAAATGCTGGGGAGTTTAGTGGTCAGGTAGTGTTAGAGGGTATGTGAGTATGTGCATGTAAAGGGCAGGCAGCATTCGTAAGTGTATGCGAGTGTGTGCCTACCTCGACGGTAACAGTAGGAGGGGTTAGTGAGGGGTTACATGACATCTGTGAGCACGTGTATGGGTGAAAGAGTGAGTGTTTGTGAATGCCATCTGGTGGGAAGAGGGCTGTGTGTGTGTGTGTGTGTGTGTGTGTGTGTGTGTGTGTGTGTGTGTGGAATGAATGTGTGGAGAAGTTAGGGTGGCTGTCATACTTCAACACATCCCAAGATTAACGAGCAAAGCCTACAACATTGGATTGGGGAGGAACACTAGAAGCCAGGGATAACCCTAAAGAGGTGGGTCAGGACAACACTAGAACATGGGCTCAATTCTTGGCTAGGCTTGTAAGGGCCTCAGGGCCAACAGCCTAGTAACTTCCTATGATCAAGGATAACACTACATGAGGGTTGTGGGAAGTGCTAAACACTAAGAATAATTCTGTGTATTGGAGGCATGGGGGGAACACAAGACACCAGGGAGAACAACATATGAGGGTCAGGGGGGAGAAGTAGATACCAGTGATAACTCTAAATATAAGGGTCTGGGGAAACACTAGACACCACAGATACTCTATATGGCATTCCTTAAAAGCACTAAATAAAAAAAAAAAAGCAAACTTCGAGAGAACGGCTAGACACCAGGGATACCATAAGTAGTGTGCCTTAAAGGCACTAAAAGGGATTCCAATACTGTACCTTCCCACCTCCCACCTCCCAGAGGGGAAAGTATCCTCTGCATCACTAGTATACACCAGGGATAAACTGAAAACAAAAATATAATAGTGGAAAAAAATAAATCAATGACAAAGGAAGGGGTGGATTCAAAACATGCGCCCTTGCCACACTGAACCTCTACATTAACCAGTTGAGCTAACTGATGAATTAATGCAGCACTTTTTTTTCTTTTTTTTTTTTAATCATTCAATACCATATACATTTTGTGACATACGATGGAGAGAGTGAGTGAACACTAGACATACCTCTCAGCCTCATATGGCAGTATATCACAGAGCCAAAATTAATGGTAGGGCAAAACCAGAACTGGATTTGGATTATTCCACCTATGAACCAAGTCTGGCATTAATGACTGACTGAACTCATCCGTGATTCATGAGACCAGGAAAAACCAGAACACAGGGACACACATGGGGTGTGTGTGTGTGTGTGTGTGTGTGTGTGTGTGTGTGTGTGTCAGACAGTGAATGAAGGGGATGCCTGTGCTAACATCATGCAGCCAACACCACTGTTAACCACCACAGGAAGTGCTGATCTGCACTCAAAGTTGTACAAGCAATTCAGAGACATGCAAATTAGCTGATAATGTGGTATTTTCCCTTAGCAGCTAATGTGTATCTGAATCACAAAACACCGTAATTTGGGTGGGTGGTGTTTCAGGTTACTCTCTTGAAACATTTACTGACACTTAGGTTACCAGGGTAACCTGATGTGTACAAAGGGCCGAAATACCAGCACTATTATCTCTGGTGGATTCCTATAATGTAAACATTTTCATTTTAAGATCCCCAAAGACATGTGTCAAAGGATATACATATGACCACTTCAGAGGACAAACACAAAAATTCATCACATTGACAGTGCAGCAATGAATGCGGCAAACATAAATCTATGATGCATATGACAAGACCGGACTGCTACACACTGGAAGAAGACAATGCCTAACTTTATTAGTGTTAACAGCAAAAAAAAAGTAAGAACAATGACAAGGAAAAGTACATCACTGCTCTGAATGTAATAACTCACTGTAGATCAATATGTGTGTACATATCTTTAAGAAGCTATCTAAGGGCTTGCACAAGTGTATAAATACTGAGCACGTGTGAGCCTGATTGCCATTTTGTATTTAGCTGTTGAGATGTGAACTTGTATGTATGTAAGCTCTGTTTGTTAGTTCGTTAATTTGTATTTAAAGCTGCTGCTATCCATCCTGATGTGTTTGTATGTATTAAAGCATCTGGACAAAACCTCAAGCCTTCTTGTTATTTGTGTTAGAGATGAACGCGCAACATCACAGATACACAATATTAAAGCCATCTATCCTTGGCAATGTTTTGTCAAGTTTATTGGTCATCTTCAATCCAGTTAACAAACAAATAAATGGTCAGATCATTTTGAATGTAAAGCAGCAACTATTCTGCTTTACAATGTGCCAAGAGTTGTGACCTTTAATTTGCCTGGATTATACATGGCTATCAAGAGACCGTTAAAGTCACACAGATGGTTCCTGATGGAATGGCCACAGCAGCTAAATCCACCATCTGGCATTACACAACAGATTAACCCGCCAGATGTCAAAGGGGATGGGCTAGGACACACTATCCCAGTCAGCGCCATTTTCATCACTGCGTCACAACCTCTAAGAGTCTACATTAGATAACTATGCATAGCAGCAGAGTTCATGGTACAACTTCAAGCCCACATTTCAGATAAGACCTTCACTCCTTCACTGTAACAAATCTTTATAAGTAAATAAACCATGGTTCGTTTACTGTGGGAGACAAGTCGCCTTCCCACACTCACACAAAACACAGGAAAGACAGTAGTTTAAGCAAGTGTTTCTTACATTCTTACAGCTAAATCAATGACTACCTTTATAAATGGAATGGTTTACTGGAATATATAATGAATAACATAAATTACCTTTTATGAATATTAATGTTATTCCATGCAGCACATCAGTGACTTCTACCAGAAGACACCATCTCATCAGCTGTTCTAACTAATTCTCAATTTTGTACACCACAAAACCATGTTCTAACTTATTCTCATCTGTAGCACTTCAATTACAATAAACAGAGATTCACTGTAATAAATGTCCTTTATTTCTTCCATGAAATTCATTTTAGTTCTCAAACACATCATTTCACTACTTTAATCCTGAGTTATATCTCATAATTAGCCTGCTGAAGAATCTTCACAAAGTACTGTGATAGTTACCCAACCATCAATCAAGTCAGGAAGTTACCTCAGACTAAATACACAGCCGACAAATGGAAACACAGTTACATATAAGGCTAGCCTTACGGTTACACGTACAATGTGCGTGCATACTTTCTAAAGTAAGCAGTGTGCACAAAATATCTGCATATTCTGCACTGGAAACTGGCATTGTACGAGTATGCATACTTTGCAGTATCAACCTCGCATGAAGTGTGTCCATACTCTACAGTACAAAGTGCACATGCAGTACAAATGCTCATCAATATAAAAATGTATATGACAAATATGTGCATGTGCTGTACTAAAACATATATGCAAAGTGTGCACAAACACAGAAGTGTGAACTGCTCGTGTAATGTGTGTGTGTACTGTATAAGGAAAGCTGCACACATAGTGTACATATACTGTTCTATCAGAAAGTAGTTCATCTATTGGTTCAAATTCTGTGAGCTGCAAAACTTCCTTGTCAGCCAGGCACTGGCAGCAGCGGCAGTATGATATTCACTTCCTCGTTCATGGGAACAAAAAGTATTTGGTTTGCTTGAGTATCTGCCCAGGTGACCCTGTATATACCATTTCTAAGCCAAAGCTACTAGCACAGTATTAATAAAGTCTTGACAAGATGTCCAAACTGCCCATCTTTATCTTAGTGGAACTCAATATCTGTATGTGAAATCCATATGTGGCAATAATGATACTCACTGATAGCTTGTATGAGTCAAGTTGTTTTAATTCATGCAAACAGATGATGTTGTATTTTCACTGAACCACTGCATAGGTTAGAAAACAAATATGCATAACTATCAAATATTATGCAAACTTGCTCTATAATGGAGCTGTGAAAACTCAGAGCAAAGCACATGTGAATTAAGCAAAAACTTTCAAAACCCAGAGAAGAAATCCCATCACAGTTGCTATGGCTGCACAGTTAACTGATACAGGCTTACCGAAGAATGTGCCCTACTAAAACAATGAAATGTAAAAATGTCCCAGGTAATTTCACTCACCTTCAATTGCAAGCATTGCTCGTAATTCTCGATTCAGCAGTTCAAAACGTCTCTCTAGATCATGTTCCTTTTCCCTAGGCAAGTTGCAAAAGTTCATCAATACGTTAATTAACAAATCATTAAACACTTAAAGAAACCTTTAACATACATTGATTTTGGAACTTGCCACTACCTTTCTTCCCTCATATTAATCTACTCTAAACTGCTTCTACCTGTCCTTAAACAGTGCTCAAACAGAACTCATCACCATGCTTAAATAACTGTTTTTTTTGTTCTTCTTTTTCAAGATGAACAAACCTATCTTTCCTAGTCTGTAGTTAAGATGTTGAAATTGTCTTTTCTGTTTATTTGCACTTACATAATAACTTTTAGCAGACCACAACTGCATGTATTTACTATTAAAACTCCTGCTGCCCTCAAAGCAATAAACATATCACTATCTTCACTACATTTTTCAATGACAGCCTCCAGCACTATATGCTGCTTATATATCACATTGTTCATTTCCCCCCATGTTCCTGTAAGAAGCACAATCGCTACATATTTCTTAGTCTCTTCAAATTATTGTTTTTATGTGTCAGATACCACAGGACTAATCTGTTTTATACCATTAAATTGAACTACAAGCTACTAAGAAATATCAACAACAAGGAAACAAATCTCAGCTATTGCAAGTCACAAGGACCATCATAAATACAAATAGTGTTTTCATTTTTTTAATAAAATGGTAATCTGTCCCTTTTGACATGCAGCATTACTTCATAAAAAGGATATGCTCCTTCTTATCCAAGGACATAATTCTTAGTGATAATGCTATATTTAGCCTCTTTTTATACAACAAATTAATGTTAACTTGCATAATACAATACTTTTGTTAAGCTGCTACTCCATAAATCAGATGCCATATTCTGGTTTTAAAAACAAAGTCCAATTCAAAAGAAGAACGTGCTGTTTCACTGGTTAACAGAAATAAACAATTAAAACAGCAGACTAAAACCTTTAAGTAAACGAGTTAAACACACACACACAAAATGATTTTACAGCTCTTCAAAGTAATGTACTATAAAGGAAATATGTAGATAGCAGTAATCAACACAAGTGCACATGAAAGGAAATGCCTTTATAAGCCCACCCAAATTCACTTTTCTAAAAAAAAATTAATGTTTGCAAACAAATGATAATTTCTTTAACTATGTTTTATAATATTTACTATAAAAATATACAAAACAGTGAACTAATGCACCAACTATAACTTATTTGCTAACATTTTTAAATAAAGTAGTTCTGCTACTAGAAATGCCACAACCACAAAAAGCTCAGTTTGGCAATAACCTATAAAACATAACATTATTACTGTGAACAGCTATGTAAATGTTTGTGTTGTCAGTCATACTTACAAAAGTGACAGCTGGTTCATTCTTCTTATCAAGGCATTTCTCTTGTTAACCAGCATGAACCATTCTTGCATTAGTGTCTCTTCCTCTTCTACGTTCTTTCCTATAACAAGAAAATGATTAATTAGATGGATATTCATACTGATATGTTAGTTCACATTTACTGACACATCTGAAAATCAAGTTAAATAACTATGTTGTAAAGATGTCTTTTATTTAGCTGAACACGCCAATGATTACCTACAAGAAATGCCATTATGATGCAAGAAAGGAAAAGGGGAGGGAAAAAACACACTGATGTCCTATTTGACACAGTCAGCTGCAATGATATATTAAGCATGTATAAATTACACCGCACATGTAATAAGATGACAAAAATCACCTGTAAGACCATTTTATAAGTGCAATAGCACACTGCAGGCTCATCTGTCAGGAGAAGCAAGCATTCCGTTGATGCGCACATCAAAGCATATGTCAAAACCTTTTTATTCTACTATCCAAGATACAGTATGCCCTGAATGAGTATCTTCTTTTTTGACATGGTCAGAGGTCAAGTACTTTTAATCTATGTGGTCACAATGTAGATGTGATGTTCATACCAGCCATACAAAAATTCAAATCAATATGCTATTTCTATATACTCAAGAATGCCTAGCAGGCACACCTGCTGCAATGTGAAGATACTGTAATGCTTCTTTTGGGGTTACCTGTAGTTGAAGTTAACAGGTGACAATGGATTACTAACTAATTTAGAAACAAATAAGCATAACATTTGACAAACTGTGGCTTTGTAGCTATTTGTCACAGCAAAAAAGCAGGAAGGAATCACTTGTGTAAAAACAGATTAATAAAAACATTCATGGAAGCTTAAGTTCATGCTGTAAATTGAAGTTTAAATTCTTAAAGCAGTTCCACATATTTGAAAAGGAAGACTTCTGATAAATATGGAAGCATATTGCTAAAAAAGAAGTAAAAAATAAAAATGAGCTGACAAAATGGAAATAAAAACAAATATAAAGGACTGCTATTTATCAAAATTTCAAGTATGTGGCTTTTCAAGGCATATTTTCATATAAGGAAATGAAAACTTCTAGTTACAGTTAAATATAATCCCGCTTGTAGGTCAGCAGGAGTTAGGTTCAAGTCGAGCCATGTGACACCCTGACACTGGTCATGTGAGAGACAGACAGAGAAAGAGAGAGAGAGATTCAGGCATAAATCCTTGAACACTAACAAAAGAAGAAAGAAGAAAGAAGGAAAAGCTGACTGGAATACGGCCAGATATATGCTGGCACAACCCTTTCTGCTCAGGATAATAACCTGTATCCAGCAATAATGTATTGAAGGCTATACAGTGCATATTTTTCAACAAGAAAGAAAGCTTTAAAATATTAGAGACAAATTGGTATGCACAGTTTTCGTTTATTTTTGCTTTTAAATGTGTAAACACTATTATGAATTTTTTTTTTAATTCACACAGTGTTGATGTCACTCTCATTGTAAAAAGAGCCCAGCAAACTTTTAGTGTGTGTGTGTGTGTGTGTGTGTGTGTATGGAGGGGGGATGAAACTGCTTGACATTATAAATGATGAACCTTAAAGTGCATACAAAACATATTAGGGACAGAGGCAAAAAGAAAGCAATTAAAAAAAACAAAATTAGTATACTTCATTTTAGAAAAGTGCAGTGTGGCATCCTAACCTATTTGAGTACATGTTAAAACAATACACAAAGCACAGAAAACAAAAACAATCTGCTTGTATGCATTTTTCAGTAATCCACATATGGAGCCTTTGTTTTAGATGAAAACAGCTTTTAACGACACTAAGATCATTACAAATTAATCCTGACTTTAATAACTAGTTAAAGACCCTGGAAGCTTTAGTGAGTAACAAAATATATTAAAGCCTGTGATCACAGCAAGCGTTTCTCATTTCTCTTCTAACCATTTGCTATTTAATCCAATACTAGTAATCCAATTTGCCCATCAGACTTTCAAGAGGGCAGAATGCAACTTCCTTGGCTCAGACACTTTTCAAAGTACAATATATTTTCAGATGAATGCTGCATGTTTCATTTTTTTCCACTGACTGTTCCTAGCTCTAATGTCTGAGGAAAAAAAGAACAAGATGAACATTGTTCCTGCTGATTGAGTGAGAGCTCATTAAAGAGCTGTCAGTACCAGACTTTGAATATGCATGAAGCATATAATCAGATCTAGTACCATCACTAGAGGAGAATACGGTAAGTAGAAAGGATTGATTTAATTACTTAGAGTGGGCTGTGGTGGTAGAGCAGGCTTGTTAGCATGGAAGAAAAGAAGGTTGTATTCTGGCACCGCTAAAAAAGGCAGTTTAGCTTCCGCCACAATGCCTAATCTCAGGATAAAGCACTCTGCATTGTGGTCTAAAATGAAGACTGCAAGCATTTGAAAATGGATGCAACACATTTTATCTTGTTTAAACTCACCTGGTTAACCACCTTTGGCAAATTCTCAGGTTTTTTTTTTTTTTTTAATAGAAACTATACAAATACATGATTATTACTGCAAATAATGTAATGTACACAGTAAATTTAACCTTCCTTTAGTGGGCACAAATATATCCTCTTTGAAATGACAGCATTTCCACTTTACAAAAATCATCCTGTTTAGATAATACATGGATAGAAGCAACCCAATTCACAGGTGAATCAGGAACTATATAAAGCCTTGAACAATCCCTGAACAGCCCTCGAGAATGAAGCATTACAGTGATAATTCTGCAATACAAAGAACTCAGACTTAAGTATGAGTTGCAAATCCCAGTGGCTAAAATGCATTTTCTATCCAGAATTTAATTAAGTCTTGAAACCCGTAATTAACAATAGCCATTATAAATTATATCTATTTTATCTACATATACTGTGTCGTTCTTCTCATGATAGAATACAAGTATCATGAAAACACACAATACAGTGCAAAAACACCAAGCTCTACTTTAAAAAAAAAAACGCAGAGGTCTGATACAGCATAGACTTCCAATAACTGGTAAATACTACTGTTTTATTGTCTTTAGTCTAAACAAGTATTAATGGACCTATGGAAAATGCCCATTTTAGTCATTATAGGACACTGGACTTGCTCTGTTAGGCTTGTGTTTTCTACATGAAGAATCAAATGTTGAATAAAAATACTGCAGAACTGTGAGTTGGCAGGACTTAACTTATATCCACAAGGGGCAGTTTGGCTGTAGCATGGAACTCAGATTTAGGTTTCTTGCATATAGGGAGACTGCTTGACAAACAGCATGCTGAATGGCTCATTATAAAGGTACACTGGAGCATGATTACATAGGAACTTGGCTGACATCATGATAAAAAAGCTATAAATAAAAATTACACATTTACTGCCTTTACAATCACTTTAACAAAAGACATATAAAATATTAGCAAACCCATAATCATATAACATGGTACACATAGGTTCATAGGACAATACTAGGCTATTGGCCTGGATGCCCTTATAAGCCTAGCCAAGAATTTAACCCATGTTCCCACAAAGTCAGCACCTGTTTTCCCTGTCCAGCAAGGACACAGGTGGGATCCCAGGGATATATTTTCTGACTTTATTTAAAGAGCAGACAGAGTAGAAAGCGTATTCATGTTTACTGTCATACATTTCTGTATTTTAAATTGCCAGCAAGGTCTGTCTTAATACATGCACCATGATTTGATTTAAGTGCATGCAGTCTTCTTCTTGTGATTGCTTTTTCTTTTAATGTTTACACAAAATGTACTTTTTCGTCATACACACAACCCAATTTAAAATCCACTTGTTAAATGTGTCTGACAATGTTGAAAAACACATACGTTGCTGCATTTATTTTGGCTAAATATGCTTATTTTTGATATAAAACATAAAGGGAAGTCTTTACAGAATCCAAAATGCTTGTCATATTTGACACCTACAAGGTACTGTGAACCACATGGAAAAGAAAGTTAAGGTGTCAATGGTCATGAAGAGATCATGACTTTTGAAGTACACATAGAGGTCTTACTTTTTATTAAAACAAAAAAATGTAGTAAAAAGCATTACTGTAAGTTACTGCACATTCAGAGACTTGTTAGTACAGCTTATAGGTTAAGTAAATATTCTGTAAATAAGTTTTATGTAGTATAAACATGTTTTTTCAATGCAAATTCAAAGATTCAAATAAACTTTATTGTCATTTAGGACAACACAAGTCAAAAAAAGGTCATGCTTACTGAATCTGATGGATTTCTTTGAAAGGGTCATTAAGGCAATGGATGGAGGGGGGAACTGTACATTTTGCCTATCTAAATCTAGCTGAAGCATTTGATACAATACCCCACACTCAGCACTGTCAACAAACTTAAGGTACTAAGTATAAACCACTTTATAACAAGCTAGAAAGCTAGCTGGCTCTCTGATAGGACCCAGGAGGTTAGAAAAGGTAAGACCACCTCCACAAAGAGGGCAGTCACCAGTGGAGTCCCCAGAATATGTGCTTGGCCTACTCCTCTGTTATCAACTTCTCAGATGTCAAAGCTGATGTCAAAGGTCTCTGGTTAACCAAGTTCACAGATGATTGCAAATTGGGAGTAGTCACTGAACCCCCCCCCCCCCCAACACGAGAACACCCTTCAGGAAGGTCTAATACAGACAAACGCTTGGTGTCAAAGCCATGGCTTAAAACTCAATACCAAGAAATGCATTATAGTACCTTTTGAAAAGTCTGTCACCCCAGGTAACTACATCATCAATAAAACACCCTTAAGTGTAGATTCACTAGTCAGGGATTTGGGAACATGTATATAGTAACCTAGCCTTTGACCAACATGTGTCCAAAGCAGTAAGAAAATCCTTCTATGTTGCTCAACTCATAAGCAAGGGCATAGCATCTAGGCCCACAGAGGTCATCATACTACTGTACTCGACCCTTATCAGACCCATCGCAAAGTATAATGACCCCTCTGGTATGTACCCGACCAGACACATGCAGCAACTGGAATGTCCACAAAGGTTCCTTACAAAAAGAATACAGGGAGTAAACACAATGTTCTACACTGATTGCTTCAAAGCCCTGGCTCTTTACTTGGTATCATAAAGACTTCTGAGACATGCGAGCCATCCCCGGAATCTGTTTTGATGAACCTTTTGCAGACCAAAATTTTGCTTGCTACAAAAATAGGACACGTTGAAAAGACAGATATGCTTCTCAGAGAATTCCCAGTCTCTAGTACAGGCTTTCCCATCCATGTGAATTCCTCCCAATTCCTATTTAAGCGCAACTTGGACCAATGGATGGGTAATAAGAAATTCACCCCTGAACTGGATCCTATGTCTCGAATGGTCAGAGGCAGTCAGCAAATCATCCACTATATAAATCTGAATAACATGAAGGCAAAATTAAAAAAAAGAGAGAATTGACATACTTTGTCTATTACCAAAAATTCTAAAGCACAAAGATTATGCAAACTGGTGTCATGCCTATTCCTCGACCTCTCCAAGGCATTTGACACCATCTTCCACCCTAAGCTTCTTAGTAAACTAACTGAACTCAATCTATCTACTTCCTCTATTCTCTGGTTTACTAATTATCTTAACAGACGCGCACTGCTCTCCTTTCTTACCTATCCAAACTCGTGTATCCCAAGGATCCATTCTAGGCCCCCTCCTCTTTAATATGTTTACTAATAATCTACACTCTACCTGCTACACCTCATCTCTGATCTAGTATGCCGATGATTCTACTCGTACTGCCCTTTCTGGTAACCCTACCAACCTTCACTCTCTCGCATAGACTGCTTGCAACACCACTGAACACTGGTTAACTAATAACCAACTCATCCTTAACCCAAAGAAAACTAAACAACTTCTTTTCCTTCCAAACTCCATGTCTAACCTAAAAACATCTTTCAGTCTCTCTTTACTAGACAACACCATCATCCATGCTGACTCCCATATCAAACTTCTAGGAGTTACAACTGATGATCAACTGAAATTTGGCCTTCATATCCAAAGATCTATCAAAAAGATTAATCAAAAATTCAGTCTTTTCTACACAAACAAAAAATTCTTATCCATCACCTCAAGGACTTCACTAGCTCAAGCTTACCTTCTCCCCTGCCTACTTTATGCTTCCCCTATATACTTATCCACCTCCGAACAAATCTTTTAACCAAACTTGAATGAACTTACAACCAGATAGCCAGATTTGCCAGTAACTTCCCTTACAAATCCCATCACTGCTTGCCCTTAACTACAATGGCTTGATTTCAGTAAACTACTCCAACTTTCCCAGCTACAGATGACACAATCTCTACTCTACAAACCTGCAGACTGTCCTCTCCCTGTCTACCCTTCTATCCCCATACAAACCTTCACGGTCTCTTCGCAGCACTGACCAACTGCTACTTTGACATCTACTGGCCTAACAAAACAATAGGCAGATTACTTTATAAATGCTCTATATCTCAAACTTGGAATAAACTCCCTGCCAGTATACATTCTAGCCAATCTTCCATTCATTTCAAAAGAGAACTTAAGATCTACCTTGCACTCTCTCCCAACTGTACCTGTCATCACCCTACCTAACCTTCTCTCGCCCAGGTGTTAAACTATAACAATTCTCCTCTTTTAGTATAACTTCCACAAACACCAGCCCTGTGATACCTTAGCTGTGCCACTGAGCATTACTATATCTAAACCTGATCTTGTGTCTTTCCTTTGCTACTATACTCTCTACCACCCTTCTCATAACTGCTTCATTCTACTCTCTAGACTCTCCTAAACAGTACTTTCCACCCCTCTATTTCTACCCCTCTGTTTAATACTTTCTCTTCCTCTTTACCAACTTTTTTTCTTTTTCAATTCTTTAATGATTTTTTTCTGATGACCTATTTTAAAACTGTAATGTTGGGGGTTGTGAGAGGTGTAGCCCCCACCTTGTTTGTTTTATATTGTATTTTACCAAAAACTTCAAAACAATACATTTTAAACAGTAGACATGCATAGTTTCAAATACCAATGACTAACTCTCTCCAGAAGACAATATGCAAGCAAACTAAGTGGAGGATTGTGACCCCCACACACCCCCTAACTATATATACTAATTCCAGGATCTTTTACTTGCCTTACAGTACTCTACACAGTGCCATATATACTAACTACAGTTCAGTGAAATGAGTTTTCAGTAATTTGAGTTTTCAGCGAAATGGTTGGGGTGAAATGAGATTCAATGAAGCAAAGTAGACCCATCTATTTCTATAGAGGGTACCTAGTTTTTTATGTACTTTCTTGATAGTTTGCCAGATATGAATATCAAATCTCAAGTTACTATCAATCTCTACTCCAAGAAGTTTGGTGTGTTCTATGGGAGAGATAATAGTTTTGTTACTGGGCATGACATTAAAGGTGGTGGTTAATGAGGTGGATCTAGTAGGTTTAAAGAGCAGAAGTTTAGTTTTAGTAGGGTTAAGAATAAGTTGGACTTTGGACAGCCATGCTTCAACTGAAAGGAATTATTCTTGTGTTAGTGTGTGGAGTTCATGTAATGAAGAAGCTGCACAGATTGGTGTAGAATCATCTGCATACTGTATGACAGATGCATTGGGAGTAGACGTGTAGAGGTTGTTAATATAGAGGGTGAAAAGTAGTGGGCCTAGTATGGAACCTTGGTGTACTCCAGTGACTGGTAGAAGGAGTGAGAGTTCTTGCTGCCACAATACTGCTTGCTGACGGCTGGCTAGATAGCTTTGGAACCAGGCTAGGTAGGATTTACTAAGTCCTAGATCAGACAGCGCTTTGATAAGTATACCATGTCTGATATCCTACAATAGGTCAAGAAAGGTAGCAAATACAAATTTACCATTGTTTCTATGGATGTTTACTATATTGGTGAAGGACATTGGGGCAGTAGTGCTACTATGAAAGGGTTGAAAGCCATGATGAGTGTTCAACAGGAATTTATGGGTATGCAAGTAGTCCATAATTTGGGAATGTGTGCATCCCTCCAGCATTTTTGCTATAGGGGGATAGTATAGCTATTGGGCGGTAGTTGGTAAGTTCCATAGAATTACCTCTCTTTTGGAATAAGATTATATGTGATATTTTCCAAATTTTGGGCACCATGGCTTCTGACAGGGATCTGTTAATGAGAATGGATATTGGGTAAGCAACAGCTAAGGCAGCTATTTGCAGGAATTCTCCTGGTAATTTGTCTGATGCCAATATTGCTGACTTAAGTTTTATGAGGTATTTTCTTATCCTATCCGTAGAGCTGGAATTGAAATGAGTTATTGTTGGTATGTGTTGTGCAGGGTTCTAAGGAATGGGTTGTTTTCATTGTTCTGTTTGTTAGCTAGGGTTAAATGGTTTCGGTAAAGAATTTGTTAAATTGTATTACTATGCTCACTGAATTGTTTTCTAAGGTAGGGGAGGGAGTACCACTTTTGTCTGGTAGGAGTATTTTGTTAATGGCTGCCCAGAACTTTTGAGGGTGGTGTTGATGCTTTATTTGTAGGCTGGAGCCGTAGCTAATTTTGTCAAGTTTGACTAGTTTTTTAGCTTTATTCCGAAGTTCCTGATATTTTTGTTTTGCACTTGGGACTTGACAGTGTGCCAATGGTCTGAGGATTTGTCACTGGATTTGAGGAGGGATTTGGTATCCTTAGTAAGCCATATTTGACACAATATTTTAGGAGAAACATGACTTTATCACATAGAAAGATTAACAGCAGGATATGCTAAAGGGTGGAGTGGTAACGTATCTATAGTCTGCTATCTGTAGAGAGGAGGGGAAGGATATAAGATCATAACTGAATTAGTGAGAGCGGTAAGGAGTAGTGAGAGAAGAAAGTAGAAATAAGATAGTGGAGGTAAAGAGACAAATAGAGCGGAAGCTATATGGGTAGGAAGGGATAAGAGAAAGAGAGATGTAGGACTGCTTCAGCCTGAACTATTACGGGAGTAGATCGATGATTTGGTTAAGTATTCTTTTAAGGAGCATTTGAATGAGTGTAGGTTTGTGTCAGTTTTGATAGCTGAGGGAAGGGCATTCCATAATTTTGCAACAGAGCGAGAACAGAGGCTTATACCTGGACATTTTTTGGGTTGTGAGGTGTTTTGGTGTAGATCTAAGATATCTATTTGGTACATAAGAGTCAATTAATCGGCTGAGGGCATGACAAGTGAGGGGTTTATGGATGATGATGTGTAGTGTAATACGTTTTATGCACTGAAGTTGGAGGGGGAGTTCAAGCCAGCAGAGAGAAAGTAAGTCTTTACAATGATGTGTTAGGTGGGCTGAATTTGTGTCAAACTTGGCAATTGTACTGTAGCAGCTTTCAAGTTGTTTTTGCTGAGAAGTCTGTAAATTTGTGAAGATTGTAGCTCTGTATAATAGTGAGGGCAAGATGTAGGTTTTGGCCAGTGTAATTTTGGTATGTGTGGTGAGGAAAGTTTTGTTCCTGTATAGGATGCCTAGTTTTTAGTTGTTTTTTTTTTAGGCGACTTTGTACGTGGATGTCGAATTTGAGGTTGTTATCAATTATTACTCCTAATAATTTGATATGTTGATCCAATTCAGTTTCTGTGTTGTTTGCAGAAAAGATTTTGAAATGTGTTGTATTGGAAGAGTGTGGTTTGTTGGAGAAAAGGACAAGTTTTGTTTTTCTAAAGTTCAATAGGATTGAGCGTTAGTGAGCCAGGCTTCTTTGGATGAGAAGGTTTGTTGTGTTATATGTTGTGGGTGATTTAGAGTGTCTGATTAACAGATGACTGTGGAGTCATCTACGTATTGTATTAGAGTACCTTCACCGAAGGCAGTATGAAGGCAGTTCATAGGTTCATAGGAAGTTACTAGGCTATTGGCCCTGAGGTCCTTATAGGCCTAGCCAAGAGTTTAGCCCATGTTTAGACAAGTCAGCACCCAAAGCCCCTGTACAGCAGGGGACACAGGTGGAATCCCAAGGGGTATATTTTCTGTTTCCTATCCAGTTATCCAGGTTGTGCTTAAAAAGGGATAATGAGGTGCTCTGCTTGATGTGGAGAGGGAGTCTGTTCCACAGATGGGGGAGTCTCTGGGACACAAATCTGTCCTGCCAACAAGTCTTACTGATGTCACAGACCAGTTTGAGGTCGCTTGTGTGGGTTACTCGAGTGGAGCTTGACTTGTGGATATGTAGCAGTCCCATCAAGGCGGGGTCTGAGATTGCTTTGTATGCCAGACAGAGGTCACCTCTGAGGAGTCTGTTTGAAACTGACAAGAGAGACAGGGCTTTTAGCCTATCTGTGCAGGGTAGATGTTTGAGATTCTGGATTTTCCTGGTGAAGAACCTCTGTGGTCTCTCCAGTTGCTGCATGTACTTTGCAAGGTACATGCCGAAGGAGGTGTTGTACTCAATAATACAGGGATGTTACGACCTCCTTGTCCCTGGATGAGATACCCTCACTTATGAGGTAGGCCATGTAGAAAGCTTTCCGTACAATGGAAGCAACATGGTGGTCAAAAGTCAGGTTATCAACCTGGGTGCCCAAATCCTTCACGACTGATTGCATGCTTAGGACGTTATTAATGTGATAATATGTGGAGACTTCACTCTCCCCAAAGGGAATGATGATGCATTTTTTGGCATTCAGCTTGAGGCCATGTTTCTGGCACCAGTCATTTGTTTGAGTGAGACCCTCTTGGAGGACGTCCACATCACTTGGGGAATTGATGACCATGCCCTGCTTGCAGTCATCTGCAAACTTGGTCAACCATAGCCCACTGGTTTTGGCCTGCACCTCAGAGAAGAACATCCTGGCTAACAGAGGCCCCAAGGCCGATCCCTGGGGTATGCTGTTCCTTACTGGTCTACTGCTTGAGGTGGTTTCCCCTATTTTGACTAGGTGGGTTCTATCAGTAAGCCACTTTGCTACCCATCTGGTAACATATGGATTGATGCCTAGTTGCGAGGGTTTATCTATTATGCCCGTGTGGGGAATAGTATTAAAGGTTTGTCAAGGTAGGTAGTGTGTACCATCTTCCCCTCATCCATGGCTTTGGTGACTGTCTCAAAGAAGTCAACCAGATTTAACAGAAATGACCTCCCCTTGACAAAGCCAAACTGTGTGGGGTCAAGTGTTTGGAGGTTGCCAATGTCCCTGTTAATGAGGTCCATGACAATCCATTCCATGGCCTTGCAGATCAGGCTAGTTAGGCTGATTGATCTATAATTTCCCAGATCAGTGGATACTCCACCTTTGCGTAATGGGATGACAGTGGCTATCCTCCACTCAGCTGGGACAAAGCTGGTACTCAAGACTTTGACTGACTAGGGTGCCTAATGGTGCTGCAAGTTCATGTGGCTGAGTTCATGTAGGATGCAGCCTGGGATGTTGTCGGGTCCCATGGAGGCTGTATTTTTTGCCTTTGACAGGGCAGTGATTACCTGTTTCCTGGAGAAAAGGGGTGGGGGGCAGGTACTGGGGATGTCCTGATTAACTGATGAGGGGGACAGAGAGTGAAGTTTTCACTGAATCTGTCAGCCTGTAGGCTGGCTATATCTACAGCATTTGTGTATGTGGTGTCCTTGACCACCATTTATGAACAGATCTGGGTGCTTCCTTTGAGACTGCGGACATATGTGAAGAAGGCCTTATGACTATCTCTAGTAGATGTGGCAGATTTGGACTCGAAGTTGGCTTTAGGGGATTTCACTAGTGCTCTTGTTTGCTTGTTCAGGCTAAGGAGAGATTGCTTCCAATTGGGCAGCTGCTCCTTCTTGGTCCTGGACAGCAAATTCTTTCCTTTGTTATATAGTTTATTTATTGCAGATGTCCACCAGGCAGGTTTACTCTTCCTTGTGGAGGAAGATTTTGTCCAGTCAGGTATTCCTGATTCCATGCATCTATATAAATGCTCGTATAGTACTTTGTTGTAGATTTGGACATTGGTGTCAGTTCCTACAGAGGGGGAGGGGGCTGTGAAGCTGTTCATACCATCCCTCAGGAGGCTGCAATCAGCTTTGGAGAAGTTTTTTGGTTTGACACTAGCTGGGGGGGGGGGTGATACTATAGGGGTGCTGCAGTGGTTACTCATGTTGGTTAATATCAAATCCAAGACATTATCACCTCTTGTGGGGGTACTGACTAGCTGTTCCAATGCATTTGCAGTGATAAAATCGAGGAATCTCTGGGCATTTGTGTTCTGGCATGAATAGTTTTTCCAATCTATGGTTGGGTAGTTAAAGTCACCCAGGATCAGGGTAAAGGGTTGAATCTTGATAGATTCGAAGAGGTCCAGATAGGTGGAGTGGGCATCTTGAGTCAAATTTGGGGGCCTGTAGCTAGCTATGACTTGAATAGAGGTCTTGTCAATGGTTAACTGCACCTGGAGTGTCTCCTGTGCGTCATACTGTTTCACCAGCCTGGAGGTGTGTGTGTGTGTGTGTGTGTGTGTGTGTGTGTGTGTGTGTGTGTGTGTGTGTGTGTGTGTGTGTGTGTGTGTGTGTGTGTGTGTGTGTGTATGTGCGTATGTATGTGTGTGTGTCTTTAATATATATTGAAACTCAACTCCTTTGACTTTGCTGCCCACAGTTTGGGGTCTGAATGTATGACAGGATGAGTAACCAGGTAAGGCTGGAGTGCTCTCTGCAGCTTTGTACCAGGTTTCTGTGACTGCACAAATGTCAGCATCTTCCAGGTTTAAAAATGCTTGCAATGAGTGCAGTGTCATGTTAAGACTCCTAGCATTTAGCAGCATGCCCTTTAATTTGCGTTTTGTTGGAATTTTTATGTTGGTTTTATCGACCTCTGGACTTTTCCTAAAAAAGGCACTATGTGGAGGCAAGGGCCTTTGCCAGAAGCCTGAAGCCCAAGTGAGACAGATGCAGGCCATCTTTAGCAAAGCATTGTAGTCAGTTGATCATATCTTCCCAGGATGCCAGGTACTGGATCCCCCTGGAATGACACCAGAAACTAAGCCAGCTGTTAAAGTCAATCATTTTCGGTTTGTATTGAGACATCATTCTGGGTGATGGTAGAATGCTGCTTAAGGCTAGGGACATACCTGTCTGGGACACACATTCAGTGAGCTCAATCAAGTCTTTCTTCATACAGTCAACATGGACTATGACAGAGACATAACAGTACCTGTTGTTGAGAGACTTGAGTGCATGTATGATATGGCAGATTCTGGCACCTGACAAACAACTAACCGTGACTTCTTCCTTATCCAGCATGGTGAGAGGCACATCTGTGTGTCTCACAATGGAGTTTCCTATGACTAATATGTTGGGTTTATGGTTATGCCTTAGTGGATGCGAGACACAGATGTGTGGACTATGTGTGGTATGTGGTATAGATGGTTGTGGAGTTTGTGTGTGTTTTTGCCTCTGATGTCTCCTTTGGGTTTGTTGTTGAGAACCTCAACATACGTAGGTGTGTGTTTTGTAGTTGAGGGTGGTAGTTTGAGGTGTAGTGACTGTGTTGACAACTTTCTCAGTGCCAGAAATACTGGCTTGTGAGGGAGACAGCACAGACTCTAGGTTCTTAATGTAATTGCATCTCTCACAAATTGTGTTCCTAGGTGGTAGTAGTAGATGGTTGTCCGTGTAGATGAGGCAGTTGCTACACTGTCTCAGGATGCCCACATCAACCAGGCTAGCAGGAGAAACCATAGGAAATTTTCCATCCATATTTGTCTGAATCTGAGGGAGAGAGACCAGGGAAAGCTAAGGGGTAGGCCTAAAGCTCAAGTGCGTAAACCAAAACTAAGAGGCTTAGAATAACAAAATGTAAACAGGATAAAAACAAGCAGTACTAAATGCAGCAGAAAATATGCAATTGAACACTTTAGAGAACAAGTAGCAGAAAAAGCAACATGAAGTAACAGAGTAGGAGGAGGAAGCATAAATAGTTGATAAAGACATTAAATAAAAGTGGTCCAAGGGTGGAGCCTTTTGGCACACTTGTGGGGGTGATGAAATAACAGGAGATAAAGTGTTGCCATTTTACTGCTTGCTGTATGTCAGATAGCTAAAGAGCCAATGAAGTGAGGGGGCAGATAGACGAATACTGGAAAGTTGATCAGGAGCTTAGAGTGAGAGACCAAACTGAATGCTTTTGACAAGTCTAGGGGTAATGCAGATAATAGTTTACCGGTGTCATGGGCTTTGTTGACAGTGTTTCTAAAAGATGGTAGAGCTGTTGAGGTGCTGTCGGCAGGTCTAAAGCTATGTTGTATGGGAGTGAGAACATTATTAAGTGTGATGTGATGAAGTAGTTAGAGGTGTATGCATTTTTCTAGAATTTTGGAGCGGGAGGACAGGATTGCGATGGGACAGAAGTTTGTTACTTCACTGGAGTTGTCTCCTTTAAGAATGGCGATAACGTGGCATTTTCCATAAGGAGCAGGCATGTGATTCAGCTATGGATCTATTAATTAAATGGGAATGCAATTGCATCTGTCAAAAAATGTAGGTATTCTGGAGGGAAACTGTCTGCTGAAGTAGAGCAGGGTTTGAGTTGTAGTAGTTTTTTAACTAGTAGTGATAGAAGAGTGGGTTGAAAGTTAAAAAGGTGAGGGGGGTGATTCGGTGTTGGTTATGTGAGTGTGTTGTGGGGGGTGTGTAACGGTTATTGTTGGGTATTTTATTTGGGGTAGTTATTTGTGGTTTATGTGTTGGGTCTAGACTTTGGTTGGATATTGATTCTATAAAGTAAGTATTGAATTTGATGGCTATCTGATGGGGTGATGTGTCTAGGTATGGGTTTGGATTTTCTTGTTTTCCAGGGTTGAGAAGTGATGATATGGAGGACCAGAATTTCTTACGGTTGTTTTTATGATAGTTTTGAATGTGGGTGTAGTATATTTTTTTGTCACAGGATATTTGTCATTTTGTCTGATTCTGGAGTTGTCTAAATATGTGTAGATTAGTGTCATTTTTGTTCTTTAGCCACGTTGACCAAGCTTTCTCTTTCATTAGGCTTCTGCAAGATTTGGTGAGCCATGGGGCATGGTTATGCTTAATTCTTTTGGTTCATTGTGGGGCTAGTAAATTAAGAGTATTTAGGAAGGTCTTATTGAAATGTTCACTGCTTCCTTAAGGGGGAGTCTTTTTAGGATAGTCCAGTCAGTAGCTTTCAGACAGTCAATGAATACATCTTTGTTGAATTTTTGTAGGTTGCGTATGATTTTCAGTTTGTGTTGTTTTACTGGTTGGGTGATTTTGGAATGTATCACAGAGTTGTAGAAGTTGTTTTATTGCTGCTGTCTTAAGTTTTATTGATTATAATACTGCTGACCATGTTTTACTTAACAGGGCCAATTTGGTCTCTCTTATTCTATTAGACATTAAATGACCAAGCACTGCCCTGGCGTAAAAGCTGACAATCTATAACAACATATCCAAGGAGCTAATAGCTTTTAACAGACAAGTATACAGGACATGAATAATGCTAGACCCTAAGTGGATGTTCTTTTCAAATACAGGTTCCATCTGTAACAAACCCAATATCATTTCAGCTTTGCTGAGACAATGTCCTTACTTTTAATATACAAACAGTTGAACAGAAAATTTAGAACTTTATTTGTGAGATGCAGTGTCCCCTTGATTTTCTGTGGTGCAGCGTCAAAGAAATGGCAAGTTCAGGGGTGGGACTGCACTGACTTCTTTCTCTCTCCCTCTCTCTCTCTCCTGAAATTGACCAAAGTAAAGTCTAAAGCTAACAACTCCTTTTTGTCTGTTATGGGCACAGGAACAAGCTATGTGTTCCCCTTCATTTGCTATCTGTCCAGCAACGTGGGGACATTCCTTCAAGATTTCATGGACTTACTCTCTGGGTGGTTTTGCTGTCCAAAACATTCTGGGTGACTTCAACATCTGGGTCAAGAGCGGCTCCATGACTTTACCATTGGAATTCTATCCTACTGTATTCTATTATGAAAGGCTTTGCTCAGGAGACTATCTTTGCTACACAGAAAATTTTCTGTATTTGGTGTTCCATTTTGGTGCATTTACACCTGATGTGGTGATGGAACCTGTCTCATCACCAGACAACCATCTTGTTCAATTTGCAGTTATTCTACACAGTTACAAGCCCCCTACTCATGAAGAAGTGGGAGGCACGTATTTGTGTTTTATAACTTCTTCTTCTCCTTTTGGCTTTTCCTTTAGGGGGTCACCACAGTGGAACAACAGTCCACAGAATAACTGGCAGTGGAATTTTATGCTGTCAAGTTGCCAGCCTAGCACCCAACCTTCCACAGAAGGCACGCACATGCACATATTCACACCTAGGGCCAACTTAGAGTGTCCAATCCACCTACAACATGTCTTTGGGGTGTGGAAGGAAACTGGAGCACCAAGAGGAATCCCACGCAACCACACGGAGGACATGCAGACTCCATACAGAAAGCACCCCAGCCGAGAACTGAACTAGAGAACTTCTTTCTGTGAGGCGGCAATGCTAATCGCTGCAGTACCGTGCCTGCCCATTTGCGTTTTATAACTAGAGATCAGTTTTCCCCAGCCTTCTACCACTTCCTTTTGATGCCCTTGCAGTTTACAATACAACTGTACATTCCTCTCCGGATATACTTATTGTATCTTCTGTATGCTCTATTCACATTAAAACATGGGAACCATGGTTCGACAAAGAACTCTATGTTTTGAAGAGGTAGTGGTGAATACTTGAGCACAAATGGAGATGCCCTGGTTGCCTTGATCTCAACCTTATGCCTGATGTTCATTATGCTGTTAATCAAGCAGAGATCTCTCACAAACAGCAACTATGCCTGTTTACACAGATTTTTACTGCACTGAACATTTTGTGCATTTGGCAAGCTGTATAATCAATCTGGTCTTTCTACCCACAAAACACTTTCTTCTGAAGAATGTGAAATAGCTATTCAGTGATATGTGGCTAAGTTGACATTACTTCAAGTTCTGCCTTTCACAATAAGCTCAATGGATGTTTCCAGGACTCACATGGAGTTTGTGGATTAGACTTGGCTTGAGTTCCAGCTCATTATTTTGGTCTGTTTGATCTCAAGCATGAGATCTGTTACTTGTGGAATGGCCCATTCCCAAAAAAGACTGGCTCCTGCCTATTGAGATGTACTCTACATGTACCCGATCCTGTGATTTACCAAATCATCTTTTTTTCATCAAGTGTGTGGGGTTCTTTCATCTGCATTTAAGGAGGCACTGGCTACCCCAGTCCTGAAGAAGCATGACTTAGACTCTGATGAACTAGACAATTATTACCCCATCTTTAACTTTTTTTCTATACGCAAGATTACAGAGGAAGCTGTCTACTCACATCTTGATTCACTTTTAAAGAATAATGTATTCATAACCCATCCCATCTAGTTAACACACTATACATAGCACCAGGATGGTCCTAACACTGGTACTGAATTATCTACACTGGTCCTTACTGATCTCTGCATCTGACAAGGTTCATCACAAAACTCTTGCTGGACTGTATGTGAATTTATTGTGGGGTCATGGGTAATGGTTTCAAACACTTTACCTCCTAACTCTTAGGATGTAGTCAATAGACAGGGCCTGGAATAAATTCCTTGAAATCCTATCCTGCTACATCTGGAGCTCCAGAGGGTTCAACCTTAGGTCCTTTGTTGTTTGTCATATGCATGCTTCAATTCTCTGAGTTTATTAGAAGGTAAACGTTTGGCATAATGGTTAATGCATTGATCTGATGGATAGGAGGTACAAGGTTTGAGTCTGACCTTGGGCTATTGGCTAGGCTTAAAATGGCCCTTCAAGGCAGTTAGCTTAGTATTCGTCAATGAAACTATGAACGTCGTCAGTATAACTGTTATGCTGATGATGCACAATTTTACCTCTCCTTCCCTAAGGACAATTTGTCTACAGTATCTTCTCTAGTCAAAGAACTTGACTTTACCTAAAATTGGATAATTGCCAATCATCTGAATCTTAACACATCTAAAACCACTGTCATAGCTAGTCAAGTCACTTTAAAGGACTTGAACTCTCCAGCCTTAAAAACAACTATTATTTATAAATGCGACAAGCAGGTACTTGTGAAGAAGTTTTAAAAATCTTACTGTGATTACCAATGACAGATTAACACTTGGACACTAAGTGCCCTTTGTTATCAAATCACTTATGAAACATCTCTTGCATCAAGCCCATTCTCCCACCTGAAGAATGTGGTTGTGATGCCTGCTCTCTGTTATCTTTGCATCTTGACTACTGCACCTGAGGCTGGGGAAAGTTAGCTTGACCAATGCAGCTAATTCAGAATTTTGCAGCTTTGTTACTTACAGGTACTTCTAGTTAACTTCATGTTTTGCAGACTCTGCACTGGCTGCCAAGTCAGTCTTACATAGTCTTTAAAATCTTGCTATTAGCTTATGTAGCTCTGCATGAGATAGGGTGCCCCGCAGCACAAGAAACTCTTGGTTCCTTTACTGTTGAGCTAGGCCTTTATGCTCCTCTTCTGTTGGGCTTTCTGAGGTTCTCAGTGTGTAGCTGGTACCTGCTTTCTGCTGACTCTATCCATGCTACTGTCACTGCCTCCACAGAGGATGAGGAAACCTCCCGCTCTATCAGGTATTAAGTTATCGCTGAAGTCATAAATTTAACCTGGTATGTATCACTTTAATTTTAGCAATTAATTGATTATATGTTTCCATTCAAGGTTTCATTTTCCAGCACTTGATTACTGTTACATTTATTTTCTGTTTTGTTTTTATTTGTGTTCTTAACTGCATCGCTGCTTGAGTTGAAGTTCTGGTATCCTTACAAAAATGAATCTGAACTTGAAAATGTACTCTTTTCCTTGTTTAGATTGTTAACGAGTACACATTCTTAACATTTAGTGATTCAGTTGCAGTAAGTTTACTAAAGACCTTCTCATCTACTTAAAATTATAATAATTCCATAAATTGTTTTCATGAAGCTTCAAATTCTCACATCACCTTTAACTTTACAGTTATTGTAACATCACCAGACTCTCTTAAATGTGGTGACCCAGAACTTATTTTGGGTTTCTATCACAGTATTTTCCCTATAACCCAACAGTGACCTCTCCTCTCGCTATGTCTTGCATTTGTGTGGCATGCATATGTTCACAGAGTAGAGTATCAGACTTACAGCCTACTGCCCTTCACGAAACATGACCGTCAATAACCAAAGTTAAAATCTTCTAATCTAGGTATCAAAATTATTTATAAAGAAAGTTAACAACTGACATCTTCTAATTGTTAAGAGAAGCTTATTCCATAATCTTGAAAGCATTCTGTAAATGCATCTCGCTCACGTTTTTTTCTGGCAATATTTATTTTTAGTATTAAACTGCATGAGTCAGTACTGGTGCATTACAGGCATATAGTTTCAAACTGATGATTAGATGCTGCCTTACACACAAGACAAAAGTTGTCTCTTAATCAGCTATAAAAAAGAGAAAACAATAACAGTTCCTGAAACCTTACTGAATAGTTCAAAATTTCTAATCATTGTACCTTTTCAAGTTCTTCCAGGTGGCACTGTGGCAGGTTCAAATGTTATAAAATGTAACACAGTACTCTACAACTGGTCAGACTGAGGTATAGAGTAGTTCTACAATCTCCATGTTATGACTACAAATATCCTTTAGTATAAAATGGGCAGGAGAATTTTACTTTCTCCCTCTGGTAGGCATTCAATGGAGAAAGTTTTAATTGATATTTACTAATGTCCCAAGATCTTTAATGATGGTGTCATTTTTTATGATTTTGTCATTTACTTTGTGATCATAATTTACACCTGCTTTGAGAAATTACATGACATTACATTTACTGGTACTAAAAGTTAGGTCACTATTACTATACCAAATGTGCATTCTTTGGTACTCCAGCTTCAAGAACTTTGGTAACTTTTACTGAAATAATTGTTACGCAGGTTGTAATCATCAGCATATCTAATTACATAAGCTCATTTCCCACTTTTATACATAAAAAGACTCCAAAAGAAATGCCCTAACAGAAAGTTTTGTGGGACACCAGCAGTAACCCCCAAATGGGACAGGCAAGTGAACCCCACACTTAGTTGCAGATTCCTGTGGCGTAATCACTGTTTTATCAGTTGAATTACATATGAACTGAGACTTACTGTGTTCAGTTTCTTAATTATTCCTTTATGCTCAGCAGTGCCCAAAACTTTAGCAAGGCAAGGTAAGCAGTATACACTGTCAGCCCTCCAGTGTTCTAATGCCGGTAAACTTAGTAATAAACTTGATATTTTATGCTTGGGCATATGCTGAAAGTCAAAATGTATTTTGTCTATCATGGAATCATGGCTTACCCTGGACTCTGCTCTGCCTATTTCTCTCTATGGAATATTCTCAATAATTCAAGAACAAAAGGCCAGTTATTCATATGTTTGAAGAACACAGTGGTGTCACCATTCTGCCAAACAGTTTTTGAATGAGTTTTTCTTACAGTAGTAGTGTTCTTCTAGTACAGATATCCTTCAGAAGGGCCTCACAGAAACGGATAACTGGTGCCAGACCCATGGCCTAAAGTTAAATGCCAAGAAATGCATAGTCATACCCTTCGGGAAAAACAAGGTTACCCCTAGCTACCATATAGGTGGCAATCCACTGAGCACAGAAGAAGTCATCAGGGATCTGGGGACCCAGGTTGACAGTAGCCTTTCGTTTGACACTCATGTTGCTAAAGTAGTTAGGAAAATCTTCTACATTGCCCACCTGATCATGAAGGGATTCACATCTAGATCAAGGGAGGTCATCGCCCCTGTACTCATCACTCATTAGACCTATGATTGAGTACAATGCCCCATTCGGAATGTATCTGACCAGACACCTGCAGCAGCTGGAAAGGCCCCAAAAGTTCCTCACCAAAAGGATAAAGGGTCTCAAAAATATGTCTTATGCTGCCCGACTGAAAGAACTCCAGCTCTATTCAGTCTCATACCGCTTGCTCAGAGGTGACCTGTGCCTGACATATAAGGCCATGTCAAACCCTGATTTGATGAATATGCTTCACCTCAAAAATCTAGATCCCTCAGAACCACAAGGGCGGGAGACTTAAACCTTGACACGGTTATTAATAGAACATGCTGGAAGGACAGATTCATCACCCAGAGACTCCCTATGCTGTGGAACAAAATCCCGGTACATGTGAGGCAGAGCACCTCGCTGGCCTTGTTCAAGAGGAATCTTGACCAATGGATGGGGGATCGCAGATATACCCCAGGGATTACTTCAGTGTCACTGCTTGACAGAGGCACAGCAAAATAATAGGCATAGTTTTATTCAAACTAAAGGGGTGGCGAAAGCCAAATAACTATGGGCTAGGCTTATAAATGCCCTTGGGCAGATAGCCTAGTATGAACCTATGAACCTATGAACATAGCCTTTAAAGCTGCATTAAAGGGAAAACAAATGTAAGAGCCCTACATGTCCCACAAAAACATGGTTATTCTTCTTCTTTCCTCACTCAGACACAGTCAATAAACGTACTTTCATATCAGTGATGCACAACACCTTGGGCAATGATCCCAGGTGGTTAATGGTTGAATGCATATACAAAAACCACAACACAGAATGCAGAACCTGTGCCAATATCCTTTTCTCCTTTAAACACAAATGTAGTTATTAACTGCATCTGTATTAACTGTGTCTTTCCACACTGCCTCACCCAGACATACCACCATGAATGTGAGCAACCTCAGCCTGAATTGGCTTTCTCAACGTTATGTCCTAGCTAACTTTACTTAAGACTGCTAGTTAAAATACACCCTCAATCAGCTAATTTGTGCTGCGGTGGGCTTTTACATACCTGCAAAAAGTACAGTTGTGTACACTTACCATAAATGTAGATGTTCGAGTGTATTCACTGTTGCAGTCATCACACTTGGGTTATCTGCCTGCAGGTAGCCCTCAGTCGGCCCGAATACCAGAGTCTTGGGATTTCTGCATCAGATGCTGTCACTTCTTCCATGACGTCAGGTCGTCAGGGGTACAAAACAGGCAGCCGACGCCATTACATCAGTTTTTCTTGCCCCAAATATCAGGAGCCCCCAAACAAGAAGCTAGTATATGGTGGAGAATGCCAGCAGTAAAAAGTAAATACCACTGTCAGTAAAAATGGCCATAGAGAGGATAGATAGAAAGGCTAGAGAAAACCAGGGGGCTGGAGGGAGGGAAACTAGGACTGCAACAGTGAATACACTCGAACATTTACATTTATGGTAAGTGTACACAACTGTACTATATTCTTTGTGTTTCACTGTTGCAGTCATCACACTTGGGTTGATTCCCAAAGCTAAGGAAGGGAGAAGGCAGTCAAGAAGTGTTAGGGCTGTCTAGCAGGCCTTGTAAGACTGCTGTAGCAAATCCAGCTCTGGATTTAGAGAAAAGAGGTAAGTGGTAATGCTTGGTGAATGTGTGTACAGAACTCCAGGCTGCAGCTTCCAGCATGTCCCTGGTAGGGACTTCCCTGAGAAATGCTGTAGAAGTGGAAGTAGCCCTAGTGGAATGTGGTCTGATCCCCTGTGGGGTAGGTTTTCCATGGTGCTTGTAGCAGAAATGGATGCAGTGTGCTATCCATTTGGAAATGGTTTGTTTTGAAATGGCCTTGCCCTCTGCTCCTGTAGCAAAGCTGACTAGCAGCTGCTCAGATTTTCTGAAAGGCTTAGTCCTGTTAAGGTAGAAAGTACAGTTGTGTACACCTACCATAAATGTAGATGTTCGAGTGTCTTCACTGTTGCAGTCATAACTGTAGGGTGCTCCTGCCGGCAGGCAGCCCGAGGTCGGCCAGAATCCCAAAGTCTGGGTCCGGCGTCGGCTGTATAAGCTAGTATCCTGACGTCAGTATGCCTTGGTACATAGCCCTCAGCCGACGCCATCTTCTCCAGCCTTTCTTGCCCTAGATGTCAGAAGTCCCCAACAAATCAAAAATGAATCCAACAAGGAAACACAAATACACGACAAATAAGAGAAAAAGGGGATAGGAGGGAGGGAAACCCCGACTGCAACAGTGAAGACACTCGAACATCTACATTTATGGTAGGTGTACACAACTGTACTATGTTCTTCGTGTTTCACTGTTGCAGTCATAACTGTAGGGTGGAATCCCAAAGCAGTGTAGAGGGGGAGGAGGCTTTAGACAGAAGAAGTGGAGGCAAGAATACCCTGCAAGACAGCAGAGGCAAAGCCTGCCCTAGACTTAGAAAACAAGGGGAGATTGTAGTGCTTGGAAAAAGTATGCACAGAACTCCAAGTGGCAACTTCCAAGATATCCTTGGTAGGGACTCCTCTGAGGAAAGCTGTAGAAGTAGCAGCTGCTCTAGTAGAATGACTTCTAATGGTCCCTGGAAACTGTTTCCCATGATGAGTGTAACAAAATCTGATTCCATAAGCAATCCATTTGGAAATAGTTTGTTTAGAAATAGGTTTTCCCAGAGAACTGGAGGCAAAGGAAACAAACAATTGGTTAGACTTTCTGAAATCTTTAGTCTTGTCCAAGTAAAATCGTAACTGTCTGTGCACATCCAATGAATGCAAAATCCTTTCCCTTTATTTTGAGGATTTGGAAAGAAAGTAGGAAGGTGAATTGTCTGATTTAAAGCCACTTTCAAATCACCTTAGGCATGAAAGTAGGATTGGTCCTCAAGGATACTCTGTCCTGATGGAAAATAAGGTATGGTTCCACAGCCATGAGAGCTTGCAACTCTGAGACCCTTCTGGCAGAGGTCAATGCTAACAAAAGAACAGTCTTCCAGGATAGAAACTTAATATCTGAAGATGCAGCAGGCTCAAAAGGAGGCAAAGTAAGTTTTTCTAAAACATAATTAAGATCCCAGGCAGGGACAGGAGGGGTCCTTGGAGGCCGCAAATTTTAGCCCCTCTCAAGAACTGCTTCACCAAAGGATGTGAAAAACAGGAGGATCAGAACTGAAATGCAGAGATGGCAGAAGCATGAATCTTAATGGAAGAAAAGGAAAGTCCTTTAGATAAAAGTTCGAAGGTAAAGCAAAATAGAGGAGAGATCAGGAACCTGAGGATCAGAGCCTCGGTCCTGCATCCAAATAGAAAACCTCTTCCATTTAGAGGCATAGGATTTCCTAGTGCTAGGCCGTCTAGCTTCCAAAAGAACATCCAAAACTTGTTTGGGAAGACTAGAGGAAATCAAATTCCTTTGAAGAGCCAAGCTGCCAGGCAAAGGGTCTTGAGATTGGAATGTAGTAACTGACCCTGATGCTGGGACAGAAGCGAAGGGTTCAGTGGGAGAATCCAAGGAGGCCCCGAGAACAGGAGCTTTAAGGTTGGATACCAAAACTGTCGAGGCCAATTTGGAGCAATCAAGATGAGGAACTTGGGCTTGTCCTGTTTTATCTTCAGTAGTACCCAAGGCAGTAGAGGAAGAGGAGGGAAGGCATATGCTGAAAGGCTTCTCCAGCTGAAGGACAGGGCATCCACTCTCCATGCTGTTTTGTGGAAGGACCTGGTGCAAAAGCGAGGCAGCTGATGACTGAGATGGGATGCAAACAGATCTATCTGGGGACATCCCCAAACTGCAGTAATCCTGTTGAACAAGTTGGTGTCTAGCATCCATTCGTGAGGATCTGAAATGTTTCTGCTTAGGCTGTCTGCTAAGAGATTCTGTTTCCCTGGAATGAATTGAGCCTGGAGATGCATATTCAACTTTAGAGCTGTGTCCCATAAACCCATAGCTAGTCTGCAAAGGGGGTATGAATGAGAACCCCCCTGCTTGTTGATGTACCACCTGACCGTGGTGTTGTCCGTGCGAATTAGCAGAGGCCCTGGTTGTAAAAGGTTTTTGAAGGCTAAAAGGGCATTTTGAACTGCCAACATTTCCTTCAGATTGATGTGCCAGTGAAGATGGCCCTTTGTCCAGGTTCCCTGCTGGCAATTGTCTAGAAAGTGTGCTCCCCAAGCATAATCCGAGGCGTCCGTGGTTAGGATTTGAGTAGGTTGAGGGAGACGAAAACGTTTTCCTTCGTTTAAAGTGCATGCCCTGGACCACCAGAGGAACTCCTTCTGGAGGCAGGGGATCAGAGGAATCAGAATATCCAGATCGTGGTAATGCTGTGACCATACACTTTTCAGATACCATTGAAGCTTTCTCATGTGAAGCCTTGCGTTTGGAATCAACAGAATGCAGGAAGCCATGTAGCCCAGAGCTTGCAGGAATTTCCTTGCAGTGAGCTGAGATAGAGTTGCCAAGGTGTTGAAAGTAGAAGCCAGCTGAGTTTGTTTTTCTGGAGTGAGGTAGGCCCTTTGTAAGGTTGTATTTAAGAGGGCTCCCAAGAATACCATTTGTTGAGAAGGGATCAAATGTGACTTTTTTATGTTCACTGAGAATCCCAGTAGTAAGAGAAGATGTTGAACAAAGTCCAGATGTTGAAGCAGAAGATCTTTGCTGTCTGCCTGAATAAGGCAGTCGTCCAAATAGGGGTAAATCTATTTGGACTACTGGTGCCAGGCACTTGGTGAAGACTCTGGGCGCAGTAGATAAACCAAAGGGCAGAACAGAGAATTGAAAGTGCCTCGAACCTGCCTTGAACCTGAGGAATTTCCTGCGTTCTTGTCTGATAGGGATATGCAAATAGGCTTCCTTTAAGTCCAATGTCACCATCCAGGCGTCCTGAGAGAGCATTGGAATTAGCTGTTGCAGAGTAAGCATCTTGAACTTTGGAATTTCCAAAAAGGTGTTTAACACAGAAAGGTCCAGAATAGGTCTCCATGAGTTTTGTTTTCTGGGAACCAGAAACAGCCTTGAATAAAACCCTTTTCCCATTTCCGAGAGTGGAACAGGCTCTATGGCTCTCATGGCCAGAAGAGCATCCACTTGAGTTAAGGCCTCTGACCATTGAAGTTTTGGCAGATCTGGCCAACCGTGAGTCCTTGGCAAAGTGTGAAAGTGGAACTTGTAACCTTTTAAAATCACGTCCAATACCCATCTGTCCTGGGTAATATGAGTCCAATTTCTGTAAAAAAGAGACAGTTTTCCTCCGAGAGGGGCGCCCAGGTAAAGGGGTCCTGAAGCCCAACCGAGAGAGTCATTGAGTTTGCTTTCTTTGAGATTGGGATCTGTCTTCTCCCCTTCTAGGTGAAGAAGCAGTCCATTGTCTAGATCTGTAAGAGGTCTGGCCTTGACCACGACCTCTGGAGCGCCTATATCTTCCCCTTTGAGGCCTATCAGACGTGGGAAAGGACCAATTTTTAGAGGGCCAATTCCTGGAAAATCTAGGAGGCTGAACTTGCAAGAAATCTTTTACAGTCTGCATGGACTTTGCCTTTTCTTCCATCATTTTAATAACTTCCTCAGCCTTAGAACCAAAAAGAACATCTTGTTGAACAGGGGCATCTAATAACTTAGCCTTAACCTGTTCAGGTAAACTTTGTTCACGAAGCCAGGCATGTCTCCTAATCACAGTACCAGAGGCAGCAGCCCTGCAAGAAGCATCCAAAGCATCAAAACCACAATGTAAGCTATGCTTGTTAACCTGTTCAGTAGCATGCAAAACATCCTGAAGTTCCTTATCCTCTGCACAAGCAGGAAGGGAAGCAAGCTTTTGCTTTAAAACAGACAAAAGAAATTGCTGATATTTAAACATATGAAACTGGCAATTTAAAGCCCTTGCAGACAGGGTAGCAGAAGTGTATACCTTTTTTCCCCACCTGTCTAAAGCACGAGAATCCTTCTCAGAGGGAATAGGATTTTTAGAAGTAGCAACCTTAGCAGCCTTAGAGCCCTGAGAAATAGTTTCAGGATCCGCAGAAGGGCTTCTAAATAAAAATAAATGAGAGTCAGGAACCCTATAAAATCTATCAGGCTTAGAAGGAGCAGGAGGGCATGGAATCAGGATTCAAATTAGCCTCAGTAAAAGCATCATCTACAATGTCCAAGACAGGAGGGATAGCTAAAGGCCTATGCTGAGGCAGAAGAAGAAATTCTCTAAGCCTCTTTTTGCAAGCAGAATATTCCTGTCCTTCCCAATGAAAATGTTCCCTCATCTCATGCAAGGTTTCCCCAAAAGAAAAATCCTCAGGCGGAGAGGCCGAGGGCAAAGAATCCTCAGCATCCGAATCCTCATAAGGGGGAAAGGAATAGTCCTGATCAGAGGAAGAAACAGAAGATACAGAAGCCTGGTCAGAGGAATCCAGAGTAACATCCTGTCGAGGCCTTTTCTCAGGAGGGGGGTGAGAACCCCTAATCATTGTAAGCAAATCTTCAGCCATCCTCAATAATTGTTTTTGTGTCTTGGGAGTGGATTCAGAAGCAGCTTGAGCTGGAACTTTAGACTTAGCAGGAGTCTTTGTCTTCGCCTTTGCCTTTGAAATAGTGATGTGAGTAGGCCTGAAAACCCCCTCAGAAGCCGGTACCTGCACAGCGGTTCCGGACCCATCTGAAGGAGCGACGTCCGAAGGTCCTGCAGCAGTTAAAATAGTGGGCCTTGATGGCTCCCCATGGGAGTCCGTATCGGCCATCGGTTCAGAAGTGGCGGACGACAGGGGCTGCAAAAGCGCCTCACTGACGACAGCCGAACCGGACGCTGGCTCAAGCTGCAACGAGTCCTGTTTGGACCTCGGAGGCCTGTCTTTATCTTTGCGCTTCTTTTGAACTCCGGTAGTGTCCGACGACATTCTATAATTGAAGCGTCTGCCAAAATAATTTAAAGCCCAATCGTACCTGCGCTTGATAGTACGAGAGTTGAACCTGGCACAGAACCGACAACAACCAAATACGCTGTTCGAAAATCGCCAACCAACGTTTTGCGAGCTGCTTTCCACCGCACGGCAAGAAAGACTGGAGAAGATGGCGTCGGCTGAGGGCTATGTACCAAGGCGTACTGACGTCAGGATACTAGCTTATACAGCCGACGCCGGATCCAGACTTTGGGATTCTGGCCGACCTCGGGCTGCCTGCCGGCAGGAGCACCCTACAGTTATGACTGCAACAGTGAAACACGAAGAACATCCTGAGCTGTCTGTGCACGTCCAAGAAGTGCAGGATCCTTTTCCCTTTATTCTGAGGATTAGGGAAGAAGGTTGGCAAATGGATGGATTGGTTTAGGGCCACACTGGACACCACCTTAGGCATAAAGGACAGGTTACTCCTGAGGGAACCCCTGTCAGCATGGAAAATAATGAAGGGTTCCACAGCCATTAGCACCTGTAACTCAGACAGTCTTCTTGCTGAAGTTATGGTTAAAAGCAAGGCTGTTTTCCAAGAGAGGAATTTTAACTCTGCTGAAGAAGCAGATTCAAAAGGGGGACGCGTGAGCTTTTCCAGTACAAAGTTAAGGTCCCAGGCAGGGGTGGGTGCTCTCCTAAGGGGCGTTAAGTTGTTAACCCCTCTCAGGAAATGTTTGATGAGAGGGTGAGAAAACAGAGGTGGCTCAGTATTATAATGAGCTGAGATGGCAGAGGCATGTATCTTAATGGAGGAGAAGGATAGGCCTCTGTGGAGTAGTTCTGCTAGATAATCCAGGATTAGAGGTAAGGAGGGCACTGCTGTGTCCTTTCCTTGAAACTGATTCCAAAAACAATATATTTTTCACTTTTCTGCATAGGATTTCCTAGTACTAGGCCTACTGGCTTCAAGAATGACGTCCAGCACCTGTTTGCTGAGGGTTGCTGGTGGTGTATTCAGGGGATAAACCAGGCTGCAAGATTTAGGGTTTGCAACTGTGGATGCAAAATCTGTCCCTCCTACTGAGACAGCAGGGTAGGAGTCTGGTGAAGGTGCCAGGGTGGCACTGTTGTTAGACTGTGTAAGCATGGGTACCAGTGCTGATGTGGCCAATCAGAGGCAATAAGAATTGCCCTTGGCCTGCCCTGTTTGATCTTGAGTAGTACTTTTGAGAGGAGGGGCAGAGGGGGAAAGGCATACATTGAGAGGTTTTCCCATTGGAAGGATAGGGCATCCACCTTCCAGGCCCTGCTGTGAGGGTTCCTGGTGCAGAATTTGCTCAACTGGTGGTTCTCAGAGGAGGCAAGGAGGTCCACCTCCAGTGTGCCCCATCTCTTGATTAGAAGGTTGAAGGTGTTGGGCTCCAATTTCCACTCGTGTGGGTCTAGGAGATTTCTGCTTAAGTTGTCTGCCAGTGAATTTTGTTTGCCTGACAAGAACTGACCTTTTAGATGCACTTGGTTGCTCAAGGCTGTGTTCCACAGGGCCATGGCTAACCTGCAGAGTGGGTAGGAATGTGTTCCCCCCTGCTTGTTTATGTACCACATAACTGTGGTGTTGTCTGTTTTTATCAGCAGCTGTCCTGGAAGGATTATGTATTTAAAGGCTGCCAGAGCATTATGTACAGCTAACATCTCTTTTAGATTGATGTGCAGGAGAATTTGGCCTGGGCTCCAGTGGCCATGAATGCATTTGCCTGCCATGTGCACCCCCCATGCCTAGTCTGATGCATCTGTTGTCAGGGTTTGGATGGCGAGGGGTTGAGTGAAAGGCAGTCCTTTGTTGTGGTTGCATGCTTCTGCCCACCAAAGGAACTCTGCCCTTAGACAAGGTATAATTGTTTCCATGTCCTGAGAATGTTGGCACCAAAGGCTTTTTAAGTACCATTGAAGTTTCCTCATATGCAGTCTTGCATATGGAATTAGCAGAATACATGAGGCCATGAACCCTAGGGCTTGCAGGATTTTCCTTGCAGATAGCAGGGTTCGGGTGGCCATTTGTTTGAAGTAGTTGGTCAGATAGACCTGTTTTTCCTGGAGTGAGAAATGCCATTTGGGAAGTTGTGTCCAAGCTTGCTCCCAGGAATACAATCTTTTGACTGGGCACCAACTGTTATTTCTTTTCGTTGATGGTGTACTCCAATGAAAAGAGAAGGCTTTTTACAAATGCTAGGTGCTGAAGTAGCAATTCCTGACTGTCCGCCTGAATAAAGCAAACGTCCAAGTATGGGAAAATTTGGATATTTATCTGCCTGCAATATGCAATGGCTGGAGCCAGGCACTTTGTGAATACTCTGGGTGCAGTAGATAAGCCAAAGGGAAGTGCAAAGAACTGATAGAGCCTGCACTGAAGCGTAGATATTTCCTGCATGACTCCCTTATGGAGATGTGCAGATAAGCTTCTTTTAAGTCTAGAATGACTAACCAAGCATCCTTGGCTAGCACAGGGAGAAGCTGTTGTATGGTAAGCATCTTGAATTTTGGGACCACCAGAAAGGTGTTGAGAATTGATAGATCCAGGATTGGGTGCCAAGAGCCCTCTTTTCTGGGCACCAGGAAAAGTCTGTAGTAGAAACCCTGCCCCCTTTGTTCTACTGGAACAGGTTGAATAGCTCTAATATTGAGCAGGGAAAGTACTTGCTTTTGAGCCTCTGCCCACTGATTTGGAGGAAGGTCTGGAAACCCGCTTGGGGTTGGCAGTGAATGGAAGTAGAATCTATACCCCTGGGATACAACATGTAGGACCCATCGGTCGTGAGTAATGGACATCCAGTTTTTTGCATGAAGGGTAAGTTTTTCTCCTAGGGACACAAGTAACTGGGCAGGGCTGGGAAGGATAACTGAAAAGTCATTGTGAGTTTTTTCCATAATGGGGCAGCTTACCACTCCCTGTTTTTGAGGTGGGAGCACTCCATTGTTTAGGTCTCTGCATACCCTGAGACTGTAGTCTGGGTGGCCTGTTTCCCCTGGGTTTGGACTGAGAAGGTCTGGAAGGGTCTGGAAAGGACCAGTTTTTAGAAGGCCAATGCCTACTGAATCTAGGTGGCTGCACTTGTAAGAATTCTTTAACAGTTTGCATAAATTTAGCTTTTTCTTTTTAAGAACCTCTTCTGCTTTGGAGCCAAATAAACAGTCCTTATTTAAAGGAGCACCTAGTAATTTTGATTTGACATGATCTGGCAATGTTTGTTCCTGCAGCCAAGCATGCCTTCTCAGTACAGACCCAGTGACTGCAGCTCTGCAAGATGCTTCTAGGGCGTCAAGGCCACACTGCAAAGTATGCTTACTAACTTGGTTTGCAGAATGCATTAACTCTTGTAAATCTTTATTTTCTGCACAATTTGGAAGTAACCCCATTTTTTGTTTAATTAGTTCCATAATATGTTGCTGGTACTTCAACATGTGAAACTGGCAATTCAATGCCCTGATGGCAAGAGTTGCAGAGGTATATACCTTCTTACCCCATCTGTCTAAAGCTCTGGAATCCCTGTCTGAAGAGACAGGGTTTTTGGCTGTAGTAGCCGTAATACCTTTAGGTCCCTGGGAAATGGTCTCTGGATCCGCAGTAGGATTCTTGAAGAGAAATTTGTAAGAATCAGGTACTCTGCAGTACCTGTCAGGTTTACTGGGGGCCAGGGGTAAAGTGTCTGGAGTAAGACTGGATTCCATGAAGACATCATCTACAACATCCAGGACAGGGGGTATAGCTAGAGGCCTGTGCTGAAGCAACTCTAAAAATTCTCTGAGTCTCTTTTTGGACTGAGGGTAGTCCTGGCATTCCCAGCGGAAATGCTCTCTTAAAGTATGCAAGGTTTCACCAAAAGAAAAATCCTCTGGAGGGGAGGCAGAGGGAATGGTTTCCTCTGCATCTGAATCCTCATAGGTTGATAAGGGCATGTCCTGATAATCAGAAGGGTCAGAGTCATCGGACTCCTGGTCTGTAGAATCAGAATGAAACTCAATTCTTTCTCTCTTAGCAGGGGAAGGCTGGCTTCCCCTAATTAGGGTAATAAGGTCTTCAGCTATTCTAAGCATTTGTTTTTGTGGCATGGGAGCTTGAGCATGCACTTTGGTAATTGGTTTTCTAGGCGTAGTGCGTACTCTGGGCCTAAGAAACTCGTTAGTTTTAGCTAAAAATGAAGTTGTCGGTTTAATTCGAACATTGGTAGGACAGAAAACACACTCAGAAGATGGAGTCTGCACAGCGGCTCTGGCCTCATCCAAGATAAAGACATCCACAGGTTCCATAGTCAAAGAAGCATCTCATGGCATACCAGACTCCGAATGGGTCTCAGCAGAAGCATGCAAATCTGTAGAAGGGGGCATCAGGGGCTGCAAAGGTGCCTCACTGAGTACTGGCGGACTGTCGACTAGCTTAACGGAAGCGTCATCGGCAGTTCTGGACCGATGCGGTGGGTCTCTGTCTTTATCTTTATGTTTTTTCGGAAGATCAGTAGTTGGATGGCTTATCAAAGCCATTTCAGAATACGGAGAAGGGTTGGGAGGGTGGCCTAATGGTTAAGGTAAACAGGGTTGGGAGGGTGGCCTAATGGTTAAGGTATTTGCCTTACAAACACAAGGTGCAGGGTTTGAGTCTCACAAGGGATAACTGGCTAGGCTTAAAGTGGCTCACAAGAGCAGTTAGCTTAGTATGAACCTATGAACCTATGAGAATGAGAGCGAAAGAATTTAGCGACAAAGACAGACCAACGACGAATGGTTCGGGGATTAAACAAGGCAAAAAAAATGACAGCGAGGGACGTCGTGGTCTGGGCCTAAACAGATGATGCAGTAAGAATGAAAATCTCTGTGAGGTATTTGCTTTCCACAGGCAAGACAATTGTTAACTTTTTCTGACATTGGTTAGAGCGAGAAAAAAGGATCCCATATGGGGTACTTATCTTTAGAAGACTTCAGGTTTGAAACTCAAAAAATGAAAATTTCAGGTAGCGGCCGACCGGCACTTGCGAACTGCATCTGCTTCAGGCTCCTGCGCAAAAAAGACTGATGTAATGGCGTCGGCTGCCAGTTTTATACCCCTGACTACCTGATGTTATGGAAGAAGCGACAGCATCCGATGCAAAAATCCCAAGACTCTGATATTCAGGCCGACTGAGGGCTACCTGCAGGCATATAACCCAAGTGTGATGACTGCAACAGTGAAACACGAAGAACATCAATAAACCTTAAGTGACCACTGACTACTTCTAATTACCAAGGGCTGCAAAGAACAAATCCTAGCATCTCTTCCTGGGACTGTCAATTTACAATTGATTGATTGATTGACTGATTAATTAATTAATTTGGCAGCACAGTGGTTAGCATTGTCTCCTCACAGCAAGAGGTTCTCCAGTTTGATTCTTGGCTGGGGTCCCTTCTGCGCAGAGTCTGCATATCCTCCATGCATTCATGTGGGTTTCCTATGGGTGCTCCAATTTCTTCCCTCATTCCAAAGACATGCATCTGGAGACTTTCTCTCAGGGCCTCTGCTAAAAATGGGCTCTGTCCCAGTCAGACGTTCATGGTAAACAAAATGTTAAAAAAAATTCCTAATCACTGAACAAAAAGGTACCACAACAAACTTACACCATTTTCCAAACATATACCTATGGCTGGAAGACAATTTTTTTCTTTACAACACTGGAGTATGAATACTAGCATCACCAAGGAACTAAGGCCAAGGGTAAACTACAGGGACTAAAGCTAAGGCAATTTTAAAGCAACTTCTTATTATCTATATAATTATCACTATAGATTAAGAAATTAATACAAAACACAAATTATGGCACTGAAAACTTTGGCTTATTTCAAAAATGGCTTTATCCTTTCAAAATCTCCAGGAGATTTACATTTTTCCAAAAATCCATCCTCTCTATGCAGTAAAAAGTCTAAGCCCTGGACAACAAAAAATCATCAATAAGCGTGCTGCTTCTTCCACATACATTCCTGAAAGTACAGTTGTGTACACTTACCATATATATAGATCTTCGAGTGTATTCACTGTTGCAGTCATCACCTGTGGATTATCCCTCTCTGCTGTGGTAGCCCTCGGCCAGCCCGAATACCAGAGTCAATTTTTTTTTCATCAGCTACAGTCGCCTGTAGTCTGACGTCAGGTCGTCAGTGCTATAAAGCAAGGCAGCAGACATCATTACATCAGTTTTTCTTGCCCTAACCCATCAGAAGCACAAGGAGATAAGGAAAAGTGGTCCTGGTGGCAAAAAGCCACTGTGGGAAGCTTATGTCCCCCTAGGGAAGATGCTATATGGGGGATGGAGGGAGAGAAACCAGGGCTGCAACAGTGAATACACTTGAACATCTACATTTATGGTAAGTGTACACAACTGTACTATGTTCTTCGTGTTTCACAGTTGCAGTCATCACCTGTGGGAGGATTCCCAAAGCTGAGAAGAGGGTTGGAGGATAGGTTAGAGTCCTACGCAGGGGTCAGCAGGCCCTGCAGAACTCCAGAGGCAAACCCTACCCTAGACTTAGAAAAAAGAGGCAGGTGGTAATACTTCACAAACCTATGGACAGATGTCTACGTGGCAGCTTCCAAGATGTCCCTGGAGGGGACTCCTCTGAGGAAGGCTGTGGAAGTGGAGGCTGCCCTAGTGGAATGGATACGGATAGACTTGGGTGGGGGCTTCCCATGTAGTCTATAGCAGAAACGAATACAGTGCGATATCCATTTGGAAATGGTTTATTTGGAAATGGGCTTCTGCTCTGCCCCAGAGGCAAAGCTGACAAGTAGTTGGTCTGTTTTTCTGAATGGTTTAGTATGGTCCAGATAGTAGCTGAGTTGTCTGTGCACGTCTAGTGAGTGTAGAATTATTTCCCCCTTGTTTTGAGGGTTGGGAAAAAAGGTGAGTAGGTGTATGGCCTGATTGTGGGTCACATCAGATACCACCTTGGGCATAAAGGAGGGGTTAGTTCTCAGGGAGACCCTGTCTGCATGGAAAATGATGAAGGGCTCAACAGTCATGAGAGCCTGAAGTTCTGATACCCTTCTGGCTGAGGTGATAGCTAGTAGGAAGGCAGTCTTCCAAGAGAGGGTTTTTAATTCTGCAGAAGGAGCAGGTTCGAAAGGAGGTAAGGTTAGTTTTTCTAGAACATAATTCAGTTCCCAGGGTGACATGGCAGGCCTTCTAGGAGGTCTGATGTTAGAAGCCCCTCTGAGGAATTGCTTAGTCAAAGGGTGAGAAAAGAGGGGTGGGTCTGAATTGTAATGGGTAGAAATGGTCGAGGAATGGATTTTAATAGAGGAGAAAGAGATGCCACTATTGAGCAACTCGGCTAGGTAATCCAAGATAAGAGGGATGGAAGGGTGGGAAGTACTGGCCCCTTTGGACTGGTTCCAGGAGCAGAATCTTTTCCATTTCTCTGTGTATGATTTTCTGGTGCTGGGCCTTCTGGCCTCTGTGATGATGTCTAGGACCTGTTTGCTTAACAGGAACTCCTTGTTGGCTTTTAAGGTATAAGCCATACTGAAAGGTTGAGAGTTTGTAAGTCTGTGTGCAGTATCTTCCCCCTCACCTGGGTCAAAGGGTCTGAGATCAGGGGAAGCTGCTTGGGGGTCTGTAAGGTCAGGCTGTGCAGTAAGGGGTACCAGTGCTGTCTGGGCCAATATGGAGCAATGAGGATGCTCTTTGGTCTCTCCTCCCTTATTTTGATCAGTACCTTGGGAATAAGGGGTAGGGGAGGGAAGTCGTACACAAAGAGGGAGTTCCAGGGGAAGGTCAAGGCATCCACCTTCCATGCTAGGAGGTGATACTCCCTAGTAGAGAACTTTTGTAGCTGGTGGTTGATGTGCGAGGCAAAGAGACCCACTTCTGGAGTCTTCCACTCCTGAGTGATTTGCAGAAAGATTTCCCTGTGGAGTTGCCATTCGTGGGGGTTCAGTAAGTTTCTGCTTAAGTGGTCTGCCAGAGTGCTGTTGATCCCTGGTAGGTATTGGGCAATTAGGTGTAGACCTAAGAAGAAAGTTACTGTTTGTCATTTTTGCATTTAAGTTACCTGTAACACATTGCATTTAAGTTACCTGGCACTTGCTCACTAAAGCAATTATATAAGTCAGCACTAAAAAATTAAAAGCACTACACCCTCACAAACTCCCCTTGAGTATCTTGTTCCCCATTGGCCCTTTTTTCAATTATAAAGGAATTCCCAATACTATTCTAGCATGTCCAAAGGTCAGTTGTCAATCTCCTCTCCGGTCCAGCTGGTGAATCTGGGAATCTTGAGGCAATGTTACAACTGCCTCATGTACACAGACAACCCTCTCCTCCTCCCAACAAATTCCAACACATGTGAGAGATGCAACCATATAGCCAAACTGGAGGCTAACCTCTCTCAACTCAGTACTGGCGTAACCAGTCAGGAGGAGAAGGAAACCACACTCACCACAATTCCAGTCTCACATAGACCTACCACGACAGCAAACCAAACACATAAACACACAAAAACATACTCGGAGGCTCTAAATAAAAATCTGCCTAAGCAGCAGAGACCTCCAAAGCACACACCCAAGCAACCGCTACCCCAAAACAAAACACGTGCAACACACAGCTCACAAAGCCAGTGTGCCGAACAGTCACAGCCCTTAAGGCTAAACAACACACCTTATACACTTGTAACAGGTGACTCTATCGTCAGGTACACTGGCGTCCCGCTCACCAGGCTGAACAAGGAGAAGGTCACGGTGAGCTGCCTGCCGGGCGCTAGGATCCGCCACATAACACAAGCACTCAGGTCACTCCAAGGCAAGTACAAATATGACTCAGTCATTGTCCATGCTGGTGTGAATGACCTGAGACGTACTTCCCTGGACTACATGAAAAGAGACATAGAGGAGCTCTCTGAGCATGTAGCCCAGGCCGGTATGACCCTGACCTTGAGTAGCATCTTACCCTCACCAAGAATGATGCCACAATATGAAGACAAGATGATCAATTTCAACAATTGGCTTAAGTATTGGTGTCATTCAAAGGGGATCCAATACCTGTCAGCCTGGGATGACATGCTTGACAAGCCACGATGCTTCGCTAGGGACGGCTTGCACCTGTCATCCCTGGGCTTTTGGATATTGGCAAAGGCTCTTGCTACCCCCATAGTGCCTTTTTTAGGCAAGGCTCAAAAGACAAACCCACCTCCATAGGTATCATAAGGGATAAGAAACTAAGAGTAATGCTCCTCAACGCCAGAAGTCTAAACCTCAAGATGCATGCACTCAAAACTCTCCTTAACATGGAGAACATCGATATCTGTGCAGTAACAGAAACCTGGTTCAAGGCTCCCAACAGCACCCCAGCACTACCAGGTTATACCTCATACCATGCTTTTCGGCCCCAAAACTTGGACCGAACCACAAAAGGAGGGGGAGTATCAATATTCGTCAAAGATACCCACACCTCCAGGTTGGTGGCACAGCATGAAGCATCAGAGACTATCCATGTGCAACTAACAGTAGGTAAAACTGCCTTCCAGTTTATAGCCTGCTACAGACCACCCTCCTAAACCCAGGAACCCCACTCGGCCTTCCTGAGAACACTGGAAAATATGAAGGTCTCTCCAAACACCATTATATTGGGCGACTTCAACTACCCAAACATAGACTGGGAGCATTACTCTAGCTCCAACACCCTAGCCCAAAGTTTCCTAGAATTTATAAACTCAAATGCTATGGAACAACTTGTTACCACTCCCACAAGAGGGGAAAACATACTGGACCTGATCATCACCAACATGGGGACTCTATGCTCCAGACCAGAAGTGTATCCCTTACTGGTAAGATCAGACCATAAACTAATCTCACTGGATATTCACATCCCAACCCCACCCCCTGCCCAGAAAACCACAGTGAAAAACTTCTCTAAAGCAAATTTCACACTCCTCAAAACTGAGGTGGAATCCTTCAAAGCCCCCGGGGCCTGTGGAAAATACGGCCCAGACTGCAGAATCCTTTATAAACGCATTCTATGAACACCTTCAGGAATGCATGGATCATGCAATCCCAAATAAAACCAAGACCCAATCCTCCAAAGGCAGACGTCCTGTCTGGTGGACCCCAGCCATAAACAAACTATACAATAGAAGGAGGAAGCTACTACATGATAGAGCAAAATCCCAAAAAGGGAAGGCATCTCTGATCAGTATTAGCAAAAAACTACTGGCACTCATAAAATCGTCTAAGGCCAGCTTCGAGAGAAAAATTGCACAGGACACTAAGGATAATCACAAGGCTTTCTTAAGTTATGTTAGGATCCTGGGTGAGAATTCCCAGATATGCTCAGAATTAGTCCAAAATGACAAAAAATACACCGAACCCACAGACATTGCCAACATCCTAGCTGACAGGTTCAGCGCAAACCCCCCCCCCCACCACCAAAAGGGCAAATATCTATCCCAGCAGAGTGCTACCCCCCTGACATCTCAGATGCTCAGGTAAGAGCCGCCCTCTCCAAAGCAAAAAACACAGCATCAATGGGACCAGACGATGTCCCGGGCTGCGTTCTACATGAACTCCAAGAAGAGCTAAACCCAAACATAAAACTACTGTTCAATCTCAGCCTTACTACAGGATATGTACCCAAAGAGTGGCATACAGCAACAATGGTCCCTCTCCACAAAGGTGGTGCCTCAACGGATCCTGGAAACTATCGCCCCATAAGCCTGACTAGCTTGGTCTGCAAAGCTATGGAAAGGATCATCATGGACCTCATAAATAAAGATATTGGGGACCTACAGACACTGGATCCTACACAGTTTGGCTTTGTTAAGGGCAGATCCTGCCTCTTAAACCTGGTCGATTTCTTTGAAACAGTCACCAAGGCCATTGACGAGGGGAAGGTGGTCCACACAGCCTACCTGGACCTCGCAAAAGCCTTCGATACAATACCCCACTCGGGCATTATAGATAAGCTCACCAGCTTAACTATAAACCCCTATGTCACCAGATGGGTTGCAAACTGGCTCAAGGACAGAACCCACATGGTTAGAATTGCTGGAGCCATGTCAGACTCCAAACCAGTTACAAGTGGCGTCCCACAAGGCTCAGTCCTGGGATCTCTCTTGTTCGGTATATATTTCTCAGAGGTACAGGCCAACACGGAAGGACTGTGGCTGACCAAGTTCGCAGATGACTGCAAACTGGCCATAATCGACTCTCCAGCCGACACAAGCATCCTCCAAAAGGGCCTCATAGAAACAGACAACTGGTGCCAGAGCCATGGCCTCAAGCTAAACGCCAAAAGTGTATAGTCATCCCTTTGGCAAAAACAAAGTGCCCACAAATTACCACATAGGTGGTAATCCATTAAGTACAGAAGAAGTAATTAGGGACCTGGGGACCCAAGCTGATAGCAATCTCTCATTTGACAACCACGTGGCCAAAGTGGTTAGAAAAACATTTTATATAGCCCACCTAATCATGAAGGGATTCACATCTAGATCAGGGGAGGTCATCGTGCCTCTTTACTCATCTCTCATCAGGCCCATAATTGAGTACAATGCCCCTTTTGGGATGTACCTTACCAGACACCTGCAGCAACTGGAAAGACCCCAAAAGTACCTCACCAAGAGGATCAAAGGGCTCAAACAAATGCCATATGCTGCCCGGTTAAAGAAACTCCAGCTCTACTCAGTGGCATACCGCCTGCTCAGAGGTGATCTGTGCCTGACGTATAAAGCCATGTCCAATCCGGAATTAATGGACATGCTGCACCTCAGAAAATCCAAATCCCATCGAGCTACGCTCGAGACTTGAACCTCAGCACTGAAATAAATAGGACATGCTGGAGGGACAGATTCATAACCCAGAGGCTCCCTTCACTCTGGAATAAAATCCCAGTCCAGGTTAGGCAGAGTCCCTCATTGACTCTCTTCAAGAGGAATCTTGATGAGTGGATGGGAGATCGTAGGTTTACCCCGGGTATCACTTCTGTGTCACTGTTAAACAGAGGCACAGTATACTAACCTCGAAAAAGGGCATAGCAAAATTCATTTAAAATGGGTGGCGAAAGCCAAACACACTCTGGCTAGGCTTATAAATGCCCTAGGGCAGATAGCCTAGTATGAACCTATGAACCATGGAGGTGGCTGTAAGCCAGAGGCTCATGGCTAACCTGCACAGGGGTAAGATTGTGTCCTCCTGTTTGTTGATATACCACATTACTGTGGTGTTGTCTGTTTTTATAAGGAGAACTCCTGGCCTGAGATGGGGTTTGATGGATGTCAGAGCCTTTTGTACTGCCATCATTTCTTTCTGATTGATGTGCAAGTGAAGTTGCTGGGCATCCCAAAGACCTTGGGTGCACCTGCCTGCTAGGTGAGCACCCCAAGCAATGTCTGAGGTGTCGGTGGTGATGGTCTAGTCATAAGGGTGCAGGATGAAGCGAAGACTCTTGTTCCTGGCACAGGCTTCTGCCTACCAGAGAAACTCAGCCCTTATACATGTGATCAGAAGGAGAGACGTCTATCGAGACTGAAAGTGCTGGCACCAAAGGTTCTTTAAATAACACTGAAGTTTTCTCATGTGAAGCCTGGTTAGGGGAATGAGAAGGATGCAAGATCACATGTATCCTAGGGCTTGCAGGAATTTCCTCGCAGTGAGGTGAATTCTGGAAGCCAGCTGGGTAAAGTAAAGAGGCAGGAAGCTCTGCTTTTCTGGGGATAGGAAGGCCATTTGGGATGTTGTGTCTAGCACAGCTCCCAAGAAAATGATCTTCCTGGTGGGGTTTTGTTTTGATTTATTCTTGTTGATGGTGAACCCTAGGGAAGTTAGGAGTGATTTGACAAAGAGAAGGTCCTGGAGCAGCTTTTCTTTGCACTCTGCCTGAATGAGGCAGTCGTCCAGGTAAGGGTAAATCTATATACTTCTCTGTCTGCAGAATGCTATGTCCTGGGCCAAGCATTTGGTGAATACTCTGGGAGCAGTAGATAAGCCAAAGGGCAGCGCAGAGAACTCAAAGTGTTGTGAGCCTGCTGTGAAGCCCAGGAATTTTCTGCATGATTCCCTGATGGGGATGTGGAGGTAGCCATCTTTTAGGTCTAGGGTCACTAGTCAGGAATTTTTTGTTAGCATAGGCAGCAGCTGCTGCACAGTTAGCATTTTGAATCTGGGGCCACCAGGGAGGTGTTCAGAATGGATAGATCCAGGATGGGGTGCCAAGTGCCCTCTTTTCTGCGAACTAGGAATAGTCTAGAATAAAAGCCTTCGTCTGTTTGATCTGTGGGTACAGGTTCTACTGCCCCCTGGGATATGAGAGTTTGGACCTGTTTCAATGCCTCTGCCCACTGATTTGGAGGTAAGTCTGGGTACCCTCTTGGAATTGGGAGTTCGTTGAAAGAGAATTTGTATCCCTGAGAAATTATCTTTAAGACCCAATTGCCTTTGAAGAGGGAGAGCCTTCCTCCTAGTTTTTGATGAGAGAAGGGAGGGCAGAGGGGGAGGGGGAGTCATTGTGAGTGTTTGCCATAGAAGGTTGGCTTAGAACTCCCTGCCTTAGAGATGGAAGTGGTCCATTGTTTGCTTCTCTACTGGCCCTGAGATAGGGGCCTGGATGGTCTGTCTCTGCGGGGCTTACCTCTGCCCTGTCTGCTAGGTGCAGGGAAGGCCCAGTGCTCAGAGGGAAAGTTCCTGCTGAGTCTGGGAGGTTGAACTTGAAATAAATATTTTACTGTTTGCATTTTGCTTTGTCTTCCATCTTTTTAAGCACCTCTTCTGCTTTTTCCCCAAACAGGCGTTCTTTATCTAGGGGTGCATCAATAACTTTAGACTTGACATGATCAGGGAGAGGTTGTTCCTTCAGCCATGCATGTCTTCTAATAACAGATCCCGTCACTGCTGCCTTGCTAGAGGCTTCTAGGGAATCATATCCACATTGTAATGAGTGTTTGGCCAATTGACAAGCAGAGTGCAGTAAATCTGATAACACTTTTGAATTGGAACAGTCAGAAAAGGTAGCAATCCTCTGTTTTAATTGTTCCAAAATGTGTTGTTGATATTATAACATATGGAACTGACAATTCAGTGCTCTGACGGCTAAGATTGCAGAGATGTATACTTATTTATCCTATCTGTCCAGAGCTCTGGAATCCTTGAGAGAAGGAAGAGGATTCTTGGCAGAACCAGTCTTAGTTCCTTTAGGTCCCTGTGTAATGACCTTTGGGTCTGCAGCAGGATTTCTGTACAGGTATTTGTGGGAATCCGGTACTCTGTAGTACCTGTTAGGTTTCCTGGGAGCAGGAGGGAGGGCATCAGGGGCTAAGCTGGATTCATGGAAAACATCATCCACCACTTCTAAAATAGAGGGGGTGACCAGGGGTCTGTGCTGGGGCAGGTCCAGAAACTCTTTAAGTCTTTTCTTAGACTGCGGGAAGTCCTGAGATTCCCACTGGAAATGTTCCCTGAGGGAGCGAAGGGTTTCCCCAAAAGAAAGGTCTTCCGGAGGGGAGGCAGAAGGGATGGATTCCTCTGCATCTGAATCCTCATAATCAGTTAAGGGATGCTGTTCCTCTTCAATAACTGAATAGTCAGATTCCTCAGAATCCTGTTCTGTCATAATTTCTGGGGAAGGGTGTCTTTTACTTTTAGAAATAGTGGCCTTACTACCCTGGATAAGGGAGATGAGATCCTCCACCATTTTAAGCATTTGTCCTTGGAGTGGTGGAGCAGTTGTGAGATGGTAGCTAGAAGCAGATTTCCTAGGAGTGGCCTGGCTCCTAGGCCTGAAGGAATCCATCGGTCTGAGAGAAACGGTAGTTGGATGCGAAGATGTCGTTTTTTTGTCTAGATTTGGTACTGCGAAAGGCCTCTTCGGAAGCCGGTGCCTGCGTCGCAACTCCAGACACAACTGAGACAGCCAAAGGCTCGAAAGACAAAGAAGATTTCTGTGGCATACCGGACTCCGAAAGGGTCTCGGTAGACACCTGCATAGATATAGAATCAGGCATCAGGGACTGCAAAAGTTCTTCACTGTATTCCAGAGAACTGATGACCTGCTTAGCGGTAGTGTCGTCAGAAGGCTTGTATGGTCTGTCTCTATCTTTACCTCTATGTTTTTTCAGAATGTCCACAGACTGTTGGCTGACGGACGCCATATCGGAATGTGAAGACGGAACACGACAATTACTGCCTACAAAAAGAGCTCTATGGCAAATGGTTCTCGCATTAAAGAGGGCACAAAACTGGCAACGGGGGACGTCATGGTCTGGGCTTAAACAAGTGATGCAGTAAGAATGGATGTCTTGGTGTGGGATCTGCTTTCCACAGGTGAAACAATTGTTAACTTTTTCGGACATCGGTTAGTGCAAGAAAAAGGATCCCCAACGGGGTACTTAGATTTAGACGTTTTCAGCTGAAATTCAACTTCTGGTAGTGACCGGACCGGCATTCGTGCAAACTGCTTCTGCTACAGGCTCCACGGCAAGAAAGACTGATGTAATGATATTGGCTGCCTTGCTTTGTAGCACTGCCGACCTAACGTCAGACTACAGGTGACTGCAGCTGATGCAAACAAAACTGACTCTGGTATTCGGGCCGGCCGAGGGCTACCACAGCAGGGATAACCCACAGGTGATGACTTCAACAGTGAAACACGAAGAACATCTACATCCCAACCTCAACTTCACAAAGACTTAATCCCTCCACTCCACTAATAAATGATAATCAGTGCACAGGTCCAGTGATTACCTGGAGGACAGCCATTCCCAGAAACTTAAACGTGTTCTTCATAAATATATACAAATAATCCATTGGTATTTAGCCTGTTCTGCATAAAATAAATAATGAGCTGTTAATGTTTTATGTACACAACAATTTTAGACTTGCCTGGGTCAGCTGTGAAACACACCTGTGCCATTCTGAGAAGGCTGTTCTCATTATCTGAAAAGCACTGCTACGATTCTAGGCAAAAAGTATTATTTGTAAATTTGTTGTTGACCAAAATGGATCAATGGGTGTATCAGGCCAGATGTTTGTTTACTTATTAATGTATTTTTACTTTATTTAACATTTGACAGTTAATGTGATGCACTGAATTATGAGTGTAAAGCACTGTTAGAAGGCATTAGCATAAAAGCACAATACATGTAAAATCATCATTAAATCATTACATACACATATACATTTTAAATGTAAGCTACAATTATATGTTACATATTGTATATACATTAGTATACAACTTACAGTTACATGTTGCATATTGTACATACGTTAGTATACTTTTTTCAAAATGGTGGAAGCAAAAAAATGTCTCTGCTAGACATACTTCTCTAGCACAAAAAGAATCTAAATAAAACCTTTTCTTCCTGTTCTGCCCTCTACTACATGACTACCCAGTAGCTGTTGAACTAAAGGCAAAGCCCAGTGGATCTGATCTCTTGAAACAGCTGGAACAAACTGGACCTGCAGATTTCTATGATATAACTTGATATTACAACTTTTCTGATCAACCTATTTGATGTTACTTACAACAACTAAGATAAAAATGTGTATAGGATCATAGGAGGTTACTAGGCTAATGGCCCTGGGGCCCTTACAAGCCTAGCCAAGAGTTTATCCCGAAAAATAAACCTCAGTCAGCACCTGTTGCCCCTGTCAATGAGGAACACAGGTGGAACCCCTGGGAAGAATTTGTGGGTTTCTCATCCACTCATCAAGATTGCGCTTGAAGAGGGTCAGCAAGGTGCTCTGTTTGACATGCATGGGAAGTCTATTCCAGAGACAGGGCATCCTCTGGGAGACAAACCTGTCTCTCCAGCTGCTTTTGTTAATGTAAACATAAACGAAATAACGTTGCTGGATACTGCTTGCTATATATAAAAAGTTTTATTCCAAAGAACCAAACAAATGCAAAACAGGATGAGCGCTTTCGGGTTATTACCCTTCCTCAGATAAAATACAACACAACATAAAACTACTTTTAAAACAATTTCTATCCAATCAAAATCAATAAAAAACCCGCCTTTTACAAAGGGTGGGCTTAAGAGGAACAACATCATTCAACCCTGGAGCCCTATGTGCTGTCAATTCCAGGATCCACTTAGATTCAGCCAGTTCTGTACTTAATTTAATATCACCCCCCCTATGGGTGAGATTCAGGTTGACAATGACCCTAAACATGAATTTATGTGAGGGATGTAAGACAAGGGAAACAAGTAGGTACATCTACTCCCATGGCCATGGACAGGTCATTTGATGACAACTTGAGAGACTTTAGTTATAAAGTCTCTAGACTACAGCATCTGCAATGGCAGACTTTCCACCTTGAAGCTTGCTTAGACTATGGCATTGTGCCCCGGGGGATGCGCGTGCTGTGCATGCCAGATGGCAATCAATAAACATAAATACTAGTTATTCATACATGGACTTGCTCAACGAGTTTTTTGCTAAAGAAATCGAAATACTCAGGAAGGATGTCCTGGCGTTGCAACAAAAACTAGAGAATGACTATATAGAAGATTGGTGTAAGAAGAAATTAAAAGAGTTGTATACCACCTTTAATGATAATGATGCAAAGTTGTGCTCACAGAAAATGGGGAAACTCCGTAGGGACTACGAGGATTTCTCCAAAGGGAACATTTTTGTTTGGCACAAACAGAGAACTTCCACTACGGCCGACGTGGTTAAGGGCACCAATAGGAACACACCACACTACGAGACGAGGGCAGGACAGTTCGAACGACGTACTACGGCAGGAGCAGTTATGGCGCCCGCACTAACTATTTTGGGAGAAGACTCCGTTACTTTACATGTGCCACGGGTTCTTGACGTTGAACCTGTTAATGGCACTGGCACTGGTTCAGTTTCAGTTTTGGTGTCGGAAGACGGAGGAGAGAATACAGGGGATACGCTTGGTCGGGTCGACACCACTGTTGCATCCGATTCCACAGGAGGTACGACAGCAGTTCCTGATAGTAAGGCTGGTGGTTCTGGTACTACCGTTGTCCACGATGTGGGTCTACGCTCTGGGGCACGACCAAAGACAAGATTAACACAGAATCATTTTTTGGACTTACTACCGGTGCAGGTGAAGAAGAAGGGCCCCTGGAAACGCTCGTTAAGCGACGACAGGGAGTTCTTGAAAAAGAGACGGACTCTAGATTGACTTTTAGTGAGTGTGATAATATTGTTTTTAATTTATCTTCACGTCATTTAACTCAAATTGAATTAACGGTACTGAATAAAGGTTTAACGTTCATTCCTAGCAGAATGTGCACATATCAAGAGGTATTATTAGATATCATGCAGTACTGCCGAAATTTAATGTTAGGTAAACTTTTTGGCAATGTTGACAACACACAAGCTATCTTGAGAAAACCCAGTGGGTTTGTACCGGCCCTAACACCGGCTTTACAATTGTTCATTAACCAATGTGACCATGATTTGCTACATTATTTTCAGCAGAGCGATAGGGAAAAATATTATAATTTAACCATTGAACAAAGATCAGCTCTGACTAGGTTATGTGAATATACTGATGTTACGATTAAAATGGCCGATAAGGGAGGTTCAGTCGTTGTTATGGACACCGATTGGTACATTAACAGATTGAATACACTCTTATCAGATACGGGGACGTATCACCACATTAATCCCATTGACGTAAGGAGAATTATAGACAGGGTCCATAGCAAATTGCGATGCTTGGGACAACGTTTATTGCTTACACCTCAACAACTAGAATTCTTACATATTGATAAACCCACAACACTGGTATTTAAAGCATTGCCCAAGGTGCATAAGAGCCTAGTTGACCCACCCCTTAGACCGATAGTATCGGGCAGGGGGTGGGTCACTGAAAACATCTCAATATGGTTGGAGGTGACTCTTAGACCATATGTAGCCTCTATGAAACACATCTTGAAAGATACAGGACACTTTCTAACTTTGGTTGGGGGTATTAAACAAGAGGAGTTATTGGGGAATTATTTAATGGTCACCTTGGATGTGAACAATTTGTTCACTGTGATTAATAATGAATATGGTATACGGGCTATAAGGACACTTCTTACTACATTAGAGCTTACACATGATAGAATAGAGTTGATTGTTGAGCTATTAACCCTGGTATTAGAGAACAACATTTTCCTAGGGACCGATAGCATATATAGGCAGGCACAGGGGATAGCCATGGGCACCCCCTGTGCCAATACCTATGCTAATCTTGTACTTTCCCATTGGGAAAGGATGTTTGTGTTTAGTGATCATGCCTGGAAAGAACATCTTTATATGTATCTGCGTTTTGTAGATGACATATTTGTTTTGTGGAAGGGCACGGAGGAAGAACTAAATAGGTTTATAGATTATTTACACACCACCACCACCTTTTTTAGGTTTAGTGTAACGACTTCGAAAGAGACCATAGATTTTTTAGATGTATGCATGGAACAAAATAGGGATGGTTTCTGTTCTAAATTGTTCAGGAAAGAGTGTTGGAGGAACACTCTACTATCATTCGACAGCATGCACCCGAGACACACCTTTCCCAATGTGGTGCAGGGTCAGATAGGAAGGATTTCAGGATTGAGTAGGGACAATCAACAGTTTGAGGAGGAGGTAGGTCATCTTGGTGAATGCTTAGTCAGTAGGGGCTATAGTGAGGAAATGGTGGGTAAAATCATAAATAAGAACAAACCATATAGATATACCAAGTATAGGCCTTGGTTAGATGTAACAGGCAACACCACAACCAATAAAGGGGTTGATGCAACTAGGTCCACCCGTCGTAAAGTGGCACTCACATATGGCAGTGATGCAAGAGGGGTTTGTGACATCATACGAAAAAATTGGAATATCATAGTGAGTGATGAATGCCTAAGGGGTATGGTCGGGACTCATCCTGAGTTTGTTTATAAGAGGAACAAAAATTTAAAAGATTTGTTATGTAAAGAAAAGAAGGTGTTGGGTAATGGAAGCAGCATGGGTAAAGCAGGGACTATAGCTTGTGGATCCTGCAAAGCCTGCAGTCTCATTAAGAAAGGAGTGGAGTTTCGACATCCTAATAACAACAGGACATACTTATTCAAGGGCAGGGCCAACTGTAGGACTACTGATGTAGTCTATATTGCGGAGTGCTGTTCGTGCTCGAGTTACTATGTGGGGAAGACCAACCAGATGTTGAAGGTTAGGATTCTCCAGCACATGTCTAATATTAAGAATAAGGACTAACGTACGCACTATATAGGCATGTGAAAGAACATCCCTCACATAAATTCATGTTTAGGGTCATTGTCAACCTGAATCTCACCCATAGGGGGGGTGATATTAAATTAAGTACAGAACTGGCTGAATCTAAGTGGATCCTGGAATTGACAGCACATAGGGCTCCAGGGTTGAATGATGTTGTTCCTCTTAAGCCCACCCTTTGTAAAAGGTGGGTTTTTTATTGATTTTGATTGGATAGAAATTGTTTTAAAAGTAGTTTTATGTTGTGTTGTATTTTATCTGAGGAAGGGTAATAACCCGAAAGCGCTCATCCTGTTTTGCATTTGTTTGGTTCTTTGGAATAAAACTTTTTATATATAGCAAGCAGTATCCAGCAACGTTATTTCGTTTATCTTTGGATTATTTTATACGTTTTGCTGGGTTTTGGCAGAGCAACGGCCCTTTTGTCTTGGCTTTTGTTAATGTCACATATTAGGTTCAGGCCTTCTGAGCGGGTAATGTGTGAGGAGTTCGACTTATGGATATGGAGCACCTGTAGTAGGGCAAGGTCCGAGATTGCCTTGTAGGAGAGACACAGATCACCCCAGAGCAATCTGTACAACACTGAGTATAGTGATAGTGATTTGGAACCTGTCTGCATTGGGCAGGTGTTGAAGGCCAGGGATTCTCTTTGTGAGGTATTAATGTGTCCTTTCCAGTTGGTGCAAATGTTTGGAGAGGTACATCCCAAATGTGGCATTATACTAAATTATTGGTCTAATGAGGGAAGAGTATAGAGAAGTAATGACCTCCTTTTTTCTGGATACAATCCCTTTATTTATGAGATGAACCAAGTAAAAGGCTTTTCTGACCAATGCCGCTACATGATGGTCGAATGTGAGGTTGTTATCAACCTGAGTGCCCAGGTCTTTCACCACAGGTTGTGTGCTTAGGGGGTTGCCGTTGACGTGGTAATCAGTAGGGGTCGTGTTTTTGCAGAATGGTATGATGATATATTTTTTGCTTTTAGCTTGAGACTATGACTTTGGCACCAGTCATTAGTTGCTGTGAGACCCTCTTGTAGTACGTTAACATCGTTTGGGGAGTCAATGACAGCACCCAACTTACAGTCATCAGCAAACTTGGTCAGCCACAGGCCTTTTGCCTTTGCTTGTACTTCCAAGAAATAGATGTCAAACAGTAGGGGTCACAGGACAGATCCTTGGGGAAATCCACCAGTGACAGGTATGTCTTCCTTCCAGGGGGCATGGCATTGGAAAGAATGAAAAAAAAAAGATGGAAATACATCTTTCCTGCACTTTAATGAAATGTAAATCAAGGAATATCATCTTGTCAAGTTAAGATTTGCAACTCCTAAATGGTGCTTCTCACTGTTTTAAAGGAACTCGGACAGTACTATTATTATTCACACTTTCTAGATGTTAATTTTCTCCCCACATCAATGAGAATATGGAATTAGTCTTTATCAGTGGATGGGGATGAAGCCCACCACAGAGTGGAGTGCACACAGGGCTCTCCCTTACCCCACCTTAATAAAAAAAAGTACAGTTGTGTACACTTACCATAAATGTAGATGTTCGAGTGTATTCACTGCTGCAGTCATTACATTTGGGCAATCTGCTGGCAGATTGCCCTCAGTTGGCCTGATTAACAAAGTCTTGAGTCCTGCATCGGTTGCTGTCCCTTCTTCCATGACATCAGGTCATCAGGGGTATAAAACATGCAGCCGACGTCATTACATCAGTTTTTCTTGCCCCAGATGTCAGGTGCCCCCCCCCTAATGGGGAGCAAATAAAATTAAAAAACACAAAATTATACCTCCAACCAAAAGCAAATACACCAAAAAGGCTTTTAAGGATAGTAAAGGAAAGTAGAGGTATAGTCAGAGAAAAGTAGGGGGCCGGAGGGAGGGTAACTAGGACTGCAACAGTGAATACACTCGAACATCTACATTTATGGTAAGTGTACACAACTGTACTATGTTCTTCGTGTTTCACTGTTGCAGTCATTACATTAGGGTAGATTCCCAAAGCTATGGTTGGGAGGAGGAGTTTATACAGCATTAGGGGCAGCTATAAGGTCCTGCAAGACAGCAGTGGCAAAGACAGCTCTGGATTTAGAGAAAATTGGTAAATCATAATGCTTGGTGAAAGTATGTACAGAACTCCAGGTAGCAGCTTCTAGAATATCCCTGGTAGGAACACCCCTAAGAAAGGCTTCAGAAGTAGATGCAGCCCTGGCGGAATGAGATCTGATCCCCTGGGGGATAGGTTTTCCATGGTGCTTATAGCGGAAATGAATACAATGGCTTATCCATTTACAAATGGTTTGTTTTGAAATAGCCTTCCCCTCTGCCCCTGCAGCAAATGCTACCAGCAATTGTTCAGATTTTCTTTGAGATTTAGTCCTGTCCAAGTATAATCTTAGTTGTCTGTGCACATCCAATGAATGCAGAATCTGTTCCCCTTTGTTCTGTGGATTGGGAAAGAAGGTTGGCAAATGACTGGACTGATTAAGAGCCATACTGGGCATGAAGGATGGATTGGTCCTGAGAGATACCCTGTCCGCATGAAAGATGATGAAAGGCTCCACTGCCATAAGGGCCTGTAATTCAGATATCCTTCTAGCTGAAGTGATTGCTAAAAGGAAGGCTGTTTTCCAAGAAAGAAATTTTAAGTCTGCAGTAGCAGCTGGCTCAAAAGGAGGTAGAGTGATCTTCTCCAAAACAAAGTTAAGGTCCCAAGCAGGGGTAGGAGCTCTCCTGGGTGGTCTCAAGTTCTTTGCCCCTCTGAGATACTGCCTGAGCAGAGGATGAGAGAAGAGGGGTAGTTCTGTGTTATAGTGAGTTGAAATAGCTGAGGCGTGGATTTTAATAGAAGAAAAAGACAGGCCCTTGTGAAGCATCTCAGTTAAGTATTGCAAAATCTGAGGTAAATTAAGCGCTGCTGTGCTCATCCCTAAAGATTGGCTCCAGGCACAGAATCTTTTCCATTTGTCAGCATAAGATTTTCTAGTACTAGGTCTTCTCGCCTCCAAGATGACATCCATCACAGGTTTGCCGAGGGATGATAAGGGTGAATTTAAGTGATTAGCCAGGCTGCAAGGTTCAATGTTGGAAGCTGAGGGTGCAGAATTTGGTTCTCCTGCTGAGACAGCAAGGAAGGGGTCTGAGGCAGGTGCCATGGAGATATTTGCGACACACTGCGCAGGAGTGGGTACCAGTGTTGGCGCGGCTGGTCTGGAGCAATCAAAATCATCCTTGGTTTGTCCTGTTTGACTTTTAGCAGAACTTTGGAGAGCAAAGGCAGAGGGGGGGGGGGAAGGGACAGACTGATAGTTTTTTCCAGCTGAAGGACAGAGCATCCAATTTCCAGGCTTGTTTGTGGGGAGTCCTTGTGCAAAACTTGTCCAACTGGTAGTTCTGGGGGGAGGCAAATAGATCTATGTCTAGGCTCCCCCATTTGCTTGTCAACATGTTGAAAATCCATGGTTCCAGTTTCCACTCGTGTGGGTCCATGAGTTTTTTGCTTAGTCCGTCTGCCAGTGTATTCAATTTTCCTGGCAGGAATGGAGCTTGTAGGTGCACTTGGTAGCTCAAGGCTGTGTTCCACAATGCCATAGCTAGTCTGCAGAGGGGGTAGGAATGTGCATCCCCCTGCTTGTTTATGTACCACATAACTGTGGTGTTGTCCGTCTTTACCATTAATTGTCCTGGAAGAATGTAGTCCTTGAAGGCTGTCAGAGCATTCTGTACAGCTAACATTTCTTTTTGATTGATATGTAGGTGTATTTGATTTGGGTTTCATTTGCCCTGAATGCACTTCCCTGCCAGGTGAGCCCCCCATGCATAGTCTGATGCACCTGTAGTTAGGGTTTGGGCGGCAGGGGGTAGTGTGAATGGCAGTCCCTTGTTTTGGTGGCAGGCCTCTGCCCACCATAGGAACTCCAGGCGTAGGCAAGGTATGATAGGAATCATTGTTTCCAGGCTGTGACAATGTTGACTCCACAGGCTTTTTAAGTACCACTGTAGTTTCCTCATATGTAGTCTTGCATATGGAATTAGAAGAATGCAGGAGGCCATGAACCCCAAGGCTTGCAGTATTTGTCTTGCAGATAGCAGGGTTTTTGTGGCCATTTGTTTGAAGCAAGTTACCAAATGAATTGGCTTCTCTGGCGTGAGGAAAACCATCTGGGCAGTTGTATTCAAGCTTGCACCCAGGAATGTAATCTGTTGACAGGGTACCAGTTGTGATTTATTTTCGTTTATGGTGTACCCCAGACAAGTTAGAACCCTTTTTTACAAACGCCAGATGATTTAGAAGTATGCACTGGTTTTCTGCCTGAATTAGACAATCGTCCAGGTATGGATATATTTGAATATTTCTTTGCCTGAAAAATGCAATAACTGGAGCCAGGCACTTTGTGAATACCCTGGGCGTAGTATATAAGCCAAAGGGCAGAGCATAGAACTGATAGTGCGTGTAGCCTGCTTTGAAGCATAGGTTTCTTCTGCAAGACTCCCTGATAGGGATGTGCAGGTATGCTTCTTTTAAATCTAGAGTTGCCAACCAGGCGTCTTTGCCTAACATAGGAAGTAACTGGTGAAGAGTCAGCATCTTCAATTTTGGAAGCTCCAGAAAGGTGTTTAGAGTAGACAAGTCCAGGTTTGGACGCCATGATTTGTCTTTTCTGGGTACCAGAAAAAACCTGGAATAGAAACCTTGTCCCTTTTCCTCTTCTGGTACCGATTGAATAGCCCCCATGTTTAAGAGGGAAAGTACTTGTTTTTGAGCCTTGGCCATCCGTTTGGTGTTGGCAACGTGTGGAAATGAAATCTGTATCCCTGAGACACTATATTTAAAACCCATTTGTCCTGGGTTATGAGTTTCCAGTTCTTTGCATGAAGAGCAATCTTTCCCCCCAAAGGGGCGGTTAAAAGGTAAGTGCTTGGTAATTTAAGAATGCAGGAGGCCATGAACCCCAAGGCTTGCAGTATTTGTCTTGCAGATAGCAGGGTTTCTGTGGCCACTTGTTTGAAGTAAGTTACCAAATGAATTTGCTTCTCTGGCATGAGGAAAGCCATCTGGGCAGTTGTATTCAAGCTTGCACCCAGGAATGTAATATGTTGACAGGGTACCAGTTGTGATTTCTTTTCGTTTATGGTGTACCCCAGACAAGTTAGAACCCTTTTTACAAACGCCAGATGATTTAGAAGTATGGCCTGGTTTTCTGCCTGAATTAGACAATCACCCAGGTATGGATATATTTGAATATTTCTTTGCCTGAAAAATGCAATAACTGGAGCCAGGCACTTTGTGAATACCCTAGGCGTAATAGACAAGCCAAAGGGCAGTGCAGAGAACTGATAATGCAAGTAGCCTGCTTTGAAGCATAGGTTTCTTCTGCAAGATTCCCTGATTGGGATGTGCAGGTATGCTTCTTTTAAATCTAGAGTTGCCAACCAGGTGTCTTTGCCTAGCATAGGAAGTAACTGGTGAAGAGACAGCATCTTCAATTTTGGAATATCCAGAAAGGTGTTTAGAGTAGATAAGTCCAGGATTGGACGCCATGATTTGTCTTTTCTGGGTACCAGAAAAAGCCTGGAATAGAAACCTTGTCCCTTTTCCTCTTCTGGTACCGGTTGAATAGCCCCCATGTTTAAGAGGGAAAGTACTTCTTTTTGGGCCTCTGCCCACTGATTTGGGGGCAGGTCTGGCCATCCGTTTGGTGTTGGCAATGTGTGGAAATGAAATCTGTATCCCTGGGACACTATATTTAAAACCCATTTGTCCTGGGTTATGAGTTTCCAGTTCTTTGCATGAAGAGCAATCTTTCCCCCCAAAGGGGCGGTTAAAAGGTAAGTGCTTGGTAATTTTAAAAGGAAGTCATTGAGACCATTTACCATAGGGGGGTGTCTTGTTATTTCCAGATTTGGAAGTGGAGGCCCCCCACTGCTTAGTTCTAATTCTTAGTAGACCAGTGCCTGCTAAATCTTGGAGGTTGCACTTGTAAGAAATCTTTAACAGTTTGCATAGATTTAGCTTTATCGTCCATCTTTTTTAGAACTTCTTCAGCCTTATTGCCAAACAGGCGGTCCTGATGTAAAGGAGCATCCAACAATTTAGCTTTAACATGATCAGGCAAAGATTGCTCCTTAAGCCAAGCATGCCTTCTAAGCACAGACCCAGTAACAGCAGCCCTGCAGGAGGCCTCTAAAGAATCAAAACCACAATGCAAAGTATGTTTTCTAACTTGTTCAGCAAAATGCATTAAATCCTGCAAATCTTTATTTTCCACACAGTCAGGAATCAACATAATTTTCTGTTTAAGCAGTCCAATAATATGCTGTTGATATTTTAACATATGAAATTGGCAGTTTAAAGCTCTAATTGCCAAGGTTGCAGAAGTATAAATATTTTTACCCCATCTATCCAGCGCCCTGGAGTCTCTATCAGAAGGGGTAGCATTTTTAGCAGTAGAAGCCTTAATGCCTTTGGGGCCCTGAGAAATGGTTTCTGGATCTGCAACAGGATTTTTGAAAAGAAACTTGTGGGACTCCGGAAACCTGTAGTATCTGTCAGGTTTACTAGGAGCAGGGAATCAGGGGCCAAACTGGATTCCGAGAACACATCATCAACAATGTATAGTACAGGAGGTATAGCCAAAGGCCTATGCTGAGGCAGAAGAAGGAAATCCCTAAGCCTCTTTTCTGAATCAGAAAATTCCAGTCTTTTCCAGTGGAAATGCTTCCCTTAAAGTATGTAAAGTTTCCTCAAAAGAAAAATCCTTAGGAGGGGAAGCAGAGGGAATGGAATCCTCTGCATCAGAATCCTCATAAGTAAGTATGGACAAATCCAGATCATTAGAAAAATCAGAAGAAACAGAATCCTGATCAGAAGATTCATAATCAAGTTCAGCCCTAGGCCTCTTTTGACTACTCCTGATTAGAGTAATTAGATCTTCAGCCATTTTGATCATTTGTTTTTTAGGCATAGGGGCCTGAACATGTGGCCTGGGCGTCGTTTTTTTAGACATAGATTGAGATTTATGCCTTAGTAATGATGGCAGTGTCGATTTATTATGCAAGTCTGTAGGCCTGAATACACCCTCAGAAGCCGGTGCCTGCACAGCGGCTCGGGACCCATCCAAGGTAGAGACATCTGCGGGTTCCATAGGTGAAGCATCTTGCGGCATACCAGACTCCGAATGGGTCTCAGTAGAGGCCTGCGAATCAGAGGTAGCAGGTATCAGGGGCTGCAAAAGCGCCTCACTGAGTACCGGCGAACTGGC